>NC_090034.1:3209812-3357312 GCF_037176765.1 Anolis sagrei | reverse complement strand
TGTCTCTTTATTTATTTATAATTATATTTATAATTTTAAATATATTATATTTCCTGATTTTTATATATATATATATATGTGTGTGTGTGTGTTTGCATAGTGTGTGTGTGTGTGTGTGTATGTATATATATATATATAATTTCCTGATATGTGCGTGTATAATGTATTTGTGCGTATATTTATTTATTTATTTAATCATTATATTCATAATTTTATATATATACGTGTGTGTATAATGTGCATATATCAGGAAAAATATACACACATATATGTAAATATATATTTACATTATATGTATACACACACAAAATATATACCTATACACACATATACAAACATATAATGTGTATATATTTGCAGATATATATGTGTGTGTTTCTATATGTGGATATATATATTCCATATATGTGTGTGTATACATATAATGTAAATATATATTTGCATATATAATGTGTGTATATATTTCCTGATATATATGTGTGTGTATATAATGTATGTATTTATACACACATATATAATGTATATATATACATATATCTTTCCTGATATATTTGTGTGTGTTTGTATATATATGTGTGCGTATGTATATATTTTTCCATATGTGTGTATACATATGATGTATATATATACACACATATATATCACGTGTGTGTATATATTTCCTATAATGTAAATATATATTCACATATATATATTCACATATATAATGTGTTTATATATTTCCTGATATATATATGTGTGTGTATATATATATAATGTATGTATCTATACACACATATATAATGTGTGTCTAATGTATTTGTGTGTATATCTTTCCTATTTGTGTGTATATCTTTCCTACATATATATTTCCTGATATATTTGTGTGTGTTTGTATATATATGTGTGCATATGTATATATTTTCCATATGTGTGTATACATATAATGTATATATATACACACATATATATTTCATGTGTGTGTATATATATTTCCTGTGTTTGTATATATATATGTGTGTGTGAGAGAGAGCAACAGAGTGTGTATATTATATATATATATATATATAATATAATATATTTATCAAGTGTGTGTATTTCCTGTGTTTGTATGTATATGTGTGTGTGAGAGAGAGAGCAACAGAGTGTGTGTATATATTATATATATAATATAATATATATATCAAGTGTGTGTATTTCCTGTGTTTGTATGTATATGTGTGTGTGAGAGAGAGAGCGACAGAGTGTGTGTGTATATATATAATATAATATAATATAATATAATATAATATAATATAATATAATATAATATGAATCCCTTGCAAGCTTTTCCCAGATAATAATAATAATAGTACATTTTTGTTTGTTACCCACTCGACGCGGGGCACAACATAGTGGGAAGACATTCATAAAAATAGACGTTAAGAGGACGTGCACATATGGACACAGATCTCTTCCTCTTTCCGTATTTTCTGTCCTTTCTGATGGTCTCTGAGAAGGTTCAACACCCGTGAGAAGATTCAACACCCGCAGAAGGGGAAATGAATGTTATGGCTTGAAATGTGATTCAGCTTTTGGGGAAAAGTCCCAGTGAACGTCTGGGTGGGAAGGCCAGAAGGTTGTCTCCGCATCCATTCAAGGGATGAATGAGCTACGATGAAGGATGGATTTGATATTTGGGTGGTCCTCACCCCTGTTTCCCCAGCCCCCTTCCTCCTTCTCCGCCTCTTGACCAACCTAAAGCTGACGGGGATGTGGCAATTGCAGGTTCCGTGTCAGAAGACAAAGAGGAACCGGCAGCCTGATGTCATAGAAGCAGAGACGCATGGAGACCACATGGTCATCTAGTCCAACCCTATTTTGCCATCCAGCCTCTGTATAAAAGCCTCCCAAGGAAGGAGCTTCCATTGGAGAGCATCTAAGCTATGGCCACTAAAGAAAGTCAGTATGATGGTCTTCTAAGATATGGCCACCAAAGAAAGTCATTATGATGGTCATCTAAGCTACGACCAGTAATGAAAGTCAGCATCATGGTCTTCTAAGCTACGGCCACCAAAGAAAGTCATTATGATGGTCATCTAAGCTACGACCAGTAATGAAAGTCAGCATCATGGTCTTCTAAGCTACGGCCACCAAAGAAAGTCAGTATGATGGTCTTCTAAGCTATGGCCACCAAAGAAAGTCAGTATGATGGTCATCTAAGCAATGGCCACCACACAAAAGCCAGTATGATGGTCATCTAAGCCATGGCCATCAAAGAAAGTCAGTATGATGGTCATCTAAGCCAAGACCAGTAAAGAAAGTCCCAATGATGGTCTTCTAAGCGATGGCCACAAATGATAGTCTTCTAAGCTATGGTCATGAAAGAAAGTCCCACTGTCATTTAAGCTATGGCCGACAAAGAAAGTATGATGGTTTTCCAAACTATGTCCACTAAAGAAAGTCAATGTGATGGTCTTCAAAACTATAGCCACCAGAGAAAATCAGTATGAAGGTCATCTAAGCTACGGCCACCAAAGAAAGTCCCCATGATGGTGTTCTAAGCTATGGCCATCAAAGTCCCAATGATGGTCTAAGCTATGGCCACCAAACAAAAGTCAGTATGATGGTCATCTAAGCTGTGGCCAATAAAGAAAGTCATTGTGATGCTCATCTAAGCTATGGCCATTTAAGAAAGTCCATATGGTGGTCATCTAAGCTGTGGCCACCAAAGAAAGTCAGTATGGTGGTCAACTAAGTTATGGCCACTAAAGAAAGTCCATATGGTAGTCATCTAAGCTATTGCCACCAAAGAAAATCAGTATGGTATTCTAAGATATGGCCACTAAAAAGGCAGTATGATGGTCATCTAAGCTATGACCATCAAAGAAAGTCCCAATGATGGTCTTCTAAGCTATGGTCATGAAAGAAAGTCCCACTGTCATTTAAGCTATGGCCGACAAAGAAAGTATGATGGTCTTCCAAACTACGGCCACTAAAGAAAGTCAAAGTGATGGTCTTCAAAGCTATAGCCACCAAAGAAAGTCAGCATGATGGTCATCTAAGCTATGGCCACCAAAGACAGTTACTATAATGGTCTTCTAAGCTATGGCCACCAAAGAAAGTCAGTATGATGGTCATCTAAGCTATGGCCACCAAAGAAAGTCAGTATGATGGTCTTCTAAACCATGGCCACTAAAGAAAGTCCATATGGTGGTCATCTAAGTTATGGCCACTAAAGAAAGTCCATATGGTAGTCATCTAAGCTATTGCCACCAAAGAAAATCAGTATGATGGTCTTCTAAGCTATGGCCACAAAAGAAAGTTCATATAGTGGTCATCTAAGCTATGGTCACCAAGGAAAATCAGTATGATGGTCTTCTAAACTATGGCCACTAAGGAAAGTCAGTATGATTGTCTTCTAAGCTATGGCCATTAAAGAAAGTCAGTATGGTGGTCTTCTAAGCTATGGCCACTAAAAATGCAGTATGATGGTCTTCAAAGCTATGGTCACCAAAGAAAGTCAGTATGATGGCCATCTAAGCTGTGGCCACCAACGTTTCAAGAGGGTTTGTTCTTGTGACTTGATCTTGATTGCTTCCTGATGCACACACACACACACACACACACACACCTTCTGAACAACTTGGATGCATTCTTTTGTGAGACCGTTGCAAATTTTATTACTGGGATTAATAACTTTTTAAGTGTGCTTTCCTTCGTATCTGTGTGTTGAGATTTTGTTGTTGTAGGCCAATAAAGGTCCTGTGTGTGTGTGTGTTCTTTGATAATCTGGATTATATAGCTGTGTAGAAGGGCCCTAAGTTGGATCTACACTGCTATATAATCCAGTTCGAAGCAGATAAAGTATTTATTTATTTACTGTATCGGAGGTGAACCAAGGCTACAGTTCTAATGTATTTAAGAAACACAAAGTTTTAAAAACTTGGCATTATACTAAATGACCAATAGCTGACCACTTGGAGTGCCTCTGGTGTTGCTGCAAGGAGGTACTCCATTGTGCATGTAGCAGGGCTCAAGTTGCGTTGTAATAGGCAGTCTGTGGTTTGCTCTTCTCCACACTCGCATGTTGTGGATTCAACTTTGTAGCCCCGTTTCTGAAGGTTGGATCTGCATCTCGTGGTGCCAGAGCGCAGTCTGTTCAGTGTCTTCCAAGTTGCCCAGTCTTCTGTACGTCCAGGAGGGAATCTCTCATTTGGTATCAGCCATTGGTTGAGGTTTGGGTTTGAGCCTGCCACTTTTGGACTCTTGCTTGCTGAAGTGTTCCTGTGAGTTTCTCTGTAAATCTTAGGAAGCTATTTCTTGATTTAAGACGTTGGCTTGCTGGCTGATATCCAAACAGAGGATGGGCCGGAGATGTCAATACCTTGGTCCTTCCATTACTGGTTGCTATCAGGTGGTGCAATACTGCTAAACAGTGTAGTTTTTCCAGCGGCGTAGGGTGTAGACATCCAGTGATAATGCGGCATGTCTCATTAAGGGCCACATCCACTGTTTTAATGTGGTGATATATATTCCACACTGGGCATGCGTACTCAACAGCAGAGTATTTATTTATTTATTGTGTCAGGAGCAATCAGACAATTGTATTACATTTTTAACAAAACAAACAAACAGACAAAACACAGAATTTGCAAGCTTGGTAGTTGATTAGATGTCCTTTGACCAGTATCTGGCCCCTTGGAGTGCCTCTGGTGTTGCCGCAAGAAGGTCCTCCCTTGTGCATGTGGCAGGGCTCAGGGTGCATTGCAGCAGGTGGTCAGTGGTTTGCTCTTCTCCACACTCGCATGTCGTGGATTCCACTTTGTGGCCCCATTTCTGAAGGTTGGCTCTGCATCTCGTGGTGCCAGAGCGCAGTCTGTTCAGTGCCTTCCAAGTCGCCCAGTTTTCTGTGTGCCCAGGGGGGAGTCTCTCATTTGGTATCAGCCATTAATTGAGGTGCTGGGTTTGAGCCTGCCAGTTTTGGACTCTTGCTTGCTGAGGTGTTCCTGTGAGTATCTCTGTAAATCTTAGGAAGCTATTTCTTGATTTAAGACGTTGGCTTGCTGGCTGATATCCAAACAGAGGATGGGCCGGAGATGTCAATACCTTGGCCCTTCCATTACTGGTTGCTATCAGATGGTGCAATACTGGCTAAACAGTATAGTTTCTCCAGTGGCGTAGGGTGTAGACATCCAGTGGTAATGCGGCATGCCTCATTAAGAGCCACATCCACTGTTTTAATGTGGTGATATATATTCCACATTGGGCATGCGTTCTCAACAGCAGAGTATTTATTTATTTATTGGGTCAGGAGCAATCAGACAACTGTATTACATTTTTAACAAAACAAACAAACAAACAGACAAAACAAAGAATTTGCAAGCTTGGTAGTTGATTAAATGTCCTTTGACCAGTATCTGGCCACTTGGAGTGCCTCTGGTGTTACTATAAGAAGGTCCTCCCTTGTGCATGTGGCAGGGCTCAGGTTGCGTTGTAGTAGGCGGTCTGTGGTTTGCTCTTCTCCACATTCGCATATCATGGACTCCACTTTGTGGCCCCATTTTTGAAGGTTGGCTCTGCATCTCGTGGTGCCAGAGCACAGTCTGTTCAGTGTCTTCCAAGTTGCCCAGTCTTCTGTACGTCCAGGAGGGAATCTCTCATTTGGTATCAGCCATTGGTTGAGGTTTTGGGTTTGAGCCTGCCACTTTTGGACTCTTGCTTGCTGGGGTGTTCCTGTGAGTCTCTCTGTAAACCTTAGGAAGCTATTTCTTGATTTAAGCTATTAGCTTGCTGGCTGATATCCAAGCAGAGGATGGGCCGGAGATGTCAATACCTTGGTCCTTCCATTACTGGTTGCTATCAGATGGTGCAATACTGGCTAAACAGTATAGTTTCTCCAGCAGCGTAGGGTGTAGACATCCAGTGATAATGCGGCATGTCTCATTAAGAGCCACATCCACTGTTTTAATGTGGTGATATATATTCCACACTGGGCATGTGTACTCAGCAGCAGAGTAGCCAAGTGCAAGGGCAGATGTCTTCACTGTGCCTGGTTGTGATCCCCAGGTTGTGCCAGTCAGCTTTCGTATGGTATTATTTCTAGCACCCACCTTTTGCTTAATAGTCAAGCAGTGCTTCTTGTAAATCAGAGCATGGTCCAGGGTGACTTCTAGATATTTGGGTGCGCTGCAATGCTCCAGTGGGATTCCTTCCCAGGTCATCCTCAGAGCTTGAGATGCTTCTCTGTTCTTGAGATGAAAGGCACATGTCTGTGTTTTAGATGGATTACGAATCAGCTGGTTTTCCCTGTAATAGGCAGTAAGAGCACCTAAAGCTTTGGAGAGCTTCTGTTCCACCATTTCAAAGCTCCCTTCTTGGGTGGTGATGGCACGATCGTCAGCATAGATGAAACTCTCTGTCCCTTCTGGCAGTGGCTGGTCATTTGTGTAGGTGTTAAATATTGATGGAGCGAGCCCACTCCCCTGAGGCAGGCCATTCTTTTGCCTTCGCAACCCACTCCTTTGACCCTGGAACTCAACAAAAAAGCTCCTGTTTTGTAGCAGATTTTCCATGAAGCTGGTGAAGAGGTATTATAAGTTTTTCTTAGGAGAAGGCGACAATTTATGGTGGCATAAGCTACTGACATATCTATGAAGACAGTATCAAACTGCATTAATTCTGCACTGTAGATGCACTTTCGGATGTGACTGGAGGCTCCCTGAACATCCAGGCAGTCTTGCTCCGGTAAAGATTTTACAAAATAGGTTGTTGTTGTTGTTGTTGTTGTTATTGTGCTTATATCCTGCCTTTCCTCCCTGTGAGGACTCAAGGTGGCTAACAATCCCACACTTTGGTCATCTATATAAATAAAAATGTAATGTTCGTTTGTGGGATTAACAGAACTCAAAAACCAGTGGGCCAATTGACACCAAATTTGGACACAAGACACCTAACAACCCAATGTATGCCCTTCACACACAAAAAATTGATTTTGTCATTTGGGAGTTGTAGTTCTTGGGATTTATAGTTCACCTACAATCAAAGAGCATTCTGAACTCCACCAATTATGGCATTGAACCAAATGTGGCATACAGGACTCCCATGACCAACAGAAAACACTAGAAGGGTTTGGTGGACATTGACCTTGAGTTTGGGAGTTGTAGTTCACCTCCATCCAGAGAGCACTGTGGACTCAAACAATGATGGATCTGGACCAAACTTGGCATGAATATTCCATATGCCCAAATATGAACACAGATGAAGTTTGGAGGAAATAGACCTTGACATTTGGGAGTTGTAGTTACTGGGATTTATAGTTCACCTACAATTCAAGAGCATTCTGAACCCTACCAACAATGGAATTGAATCCAGACTTGGCACACAGAACTTCCATGACTGACGGAAAGTACAGGAAGGGTTTGGTGGACATTGATCTTGAGTTTGAGAGTTGTAGTTCACCTCCATCCAGGGAGCACTGTGGACTCAAACAATGATGGATCTGGACCAAAGTTGGCATGAATACTCTATATGTCCAAATATGAACACAGATGAAGTTTGGGGGAAATAGACCTTGACATTTGGGAGTTGTAGTTACTGGGATTTATAGTTCACCTACAATCAAAGAGCATTCTGAACTCCACGAATGATAGAATTGGGGCAAACTTCCCACAGAGAAGCCCCATGACCAACAGAAAATACTTAAGGCCATCCATTCCAACTCCCTTCACCAGGGCAAGAAAACGTAATCAAAGCCCTCCTGACAAAGAGCCATCCAGCCATAGATAGAGATAGATATGTTTCACACACACACACAGAGAGATATAGTATCATAGATTTGAAAGGGACCCCTGAAGAAGGACAATTATATGCTGCATGTTCCAGAGTAGGCAAACCAGACACTCTCCACATCAATACTGACAAAGAAACAACAAGAAATACTGTTTACTCACAAGCATAAAGACATTAGAATCAAAGAGTTGGAAGAGACCTCATGGGCCATCCAGTCCAACCCCATTGTGCCAAGAAGCAGGAATATTGCATTCAAATCACCCCTGACAGATGGCCATCCAGCCTCTGTTTAAAAGCCTCCAAAGAAGGAGCCTCCACCACACTCCGGGGCAGAGAGTTCCACTGCTGAACGGCTCTCACAGTCAGGAAGTTCTTCCTCGTGTTCAGATGGAATCTCCTCTCTTGTAGTTTGAAGCCATTGTTCCATTGCGTCCTAGTCTCCAGGGAAGCAGAAAACAAGCTTGCTCCCTCCTCCCTGTGGCTTCCTCTCACATATTTATCCATGGCTATCCTATCTCCTCTCAGCCTTCTCTTCTTCAGGTTAAACATGCCCAGTTCCCTAAGCCGCTCCTCATAGGGCTTGTTCTCCAGACCCTTACATATATTAGAAACCAACACTTTCTCATTCCTTTATTTTCCAGATCACCAGGCTGGGCCACAGCAACGCCTGGCAGGGGACGGCTAGTAGTTTAATACAATTCTTTTAAAGAAACACGGTTAAATAATACATTGCGGATTAAAATGAAATACCCTTTGCAATCCACTGTGTTGATACTGACCTCTGGCCGGCACCTGATTTGCTGGACTTTGCTCCACTTTCTCCCCGTTTCCGCTCTGTTATATTTATTTATCGAGTCATCAGCAACCAGTCAATTATATTACATTTCTAACAGAACAAAGCAAATAAACAGACAAAATGCAAAAATACAAAATACAGAATACAAAATTCGTGAGTTTGGTAGTTGGTTAAATGTCCTTGGACCAGTATCTGTCCCCTTGGAGTGCCTCTGGTGTTGCCGCAAGGAGGTCCTCCATTGTGCATGTGGCAGGGCTCAGGTTGCATTGCAGCAGGTGGTCAGTGGTTTGCTCTTCTCCACACTCGCATGTCGTGGACTCCACTTTGTAGCCCCATTTCTGAAGGTTGGCTCTGCATCTCATGGTGCCAGAGCGCAGTCTGTTCAGCGCCTTCCAAGTCGCCCAGTCTTTTTCTGTGTGCCCAGGAGGGAGTCTCTCATCTGGTATCAGCCATTGGTTGAGGGTCTGGGTTTGAGCCTGCCACTTTTGGACTCTCGCTTGCTGAAGTGTTCCAGCGAGTGTCTCTGTAGATCTTAGAAAACTATTTCTAGATTTAAGTTGTTGACGTTCTGGCTGATACCCAAACAAGGGATGAGCTGGAGATGTCTCTGCCTTGGTCCTTTCACTATTGGCTGCCACTTCCCAGCGGATGTCAGGTGGTGCAATACCGGCTAAGCAGTGTAATTTCTCCAGTGGTGTAGGGCGCAGGCACCCCGTGACAATGCGGCATGTCTCATTAAGAGCCACATCCACTGTGGTGAGATGCGTTCCACACTACCCAGTGCCCAGCAGCAGAGTAGCATAGCACAAGGGCAGATGTCTTCACTGTGCCTGGTTGTGATCCCCAGGTTGTGCCAATCAGCTTGCATATGGTATTATTTCTAGCACCCACTTTTTGCTTAATAGTCAAGCAGTGCTTCTTGTAAATCAGAGCACGGTCCAGGGTGACTTCTAGATATTTGGGTGCGCTGCAATGCTCCAGTGGGATTCCTTTCCAGGTCATCCTCAGAGCTTGAAATGCTTGTCTGTTCTTGAGATGAAAGGCACACGTCTGTGTTTTAGATGGATTAGGAATCAGTTGATTTTACCTGTAATAGGCAGTAAGAGCACCTAAAACTTTGGAGAGCTTCATTCAACCATTTCAAAGCTCCTTTCTTGGGTGGTGATGGCACGATCATCAGCATAGATGAAACTCTCTGTCCCTTCTGGCAGTGGCTGGTCATTGGTGTAGGTGTTAAATATTGATGGAGCGAGCCCACTCCCCTGAGGCAGGCCATTCTTTTGTCTTCGCAGCCCACTCCTTTGACCCTGGAACTCAACAAAAAAGCTCCTGTTTTGTAGCAGATTTTCCATGAAGCCGGTGAAGTGGTAGTCCTTTGTGATATTAAAAGTTTTTCTTAGGAGAAGGCGACAATTTATGGTGTCATAAGCTACTGACAAGTCTATGAAGACAGTATCAAACTGCATTAATTCTGCACTGTAGATGCACTTTCGGATGTGACTGGAGGCTCCCTGAACATCCAGTTAGTCTTGCTCCGGAAGAGATTTTAAAAAATAGGTTGTTGTTGTTGTTGTTGTTGTTTGTGCTTATATCCTGCCTTTCTCCCTGTGAGGACTCAAAGCAGCTAACAGTCCCAACTATTGTCATAGTTTAATGCAATTATTTTAACAAACACAATTAAATAATACATTCTGGATTAAAATGAAATACCCTTTGCAATCCACTCTGTTGATATTGACCTCTGGCCGGCACCTGATTTGCTGGACTTTGCTCCTTGCTCCACTTTCCCCGTTTGCTCTCTGTTAAAAATACACAAAGCACGGACTATAACGAAGGGTTGCTGCTATCCGTTGGAAAGTTTCCTCCATTGCCTTTTGGAAATATCCTCAAGATTGAACGTATTTTGAAACAAGAACAGGTCTGACAACAACTAAATGTCAGAGAGGTGCTTCTTTGGGTCAAGTCTCTCCGGCTGGAGTTGGGAAAGAGGTCAGCAGAGTCAAGGCTTGGCCGCAGGGCATTGCACACCAGAGTTTCCAGGTCTACTTCACCCAAGTTTTGCAAAGTTTGGCTTGCAAAAGCTCTGGTCATTGGTCAAGGCTGCTGGGAGTTGCAACCCATTGAGATCCAGAGTCAAGGCTTGGCCGCAGGGCATTGCACGCCAGAGTTTCCAGGTCTTCTTCACCCAAGTTTTGCAAAGTTTGGCTTGCAAAAGCTCTGGCCATTGGTCAAGGCTGCTGGGAGTTGCAACCCATTGAGATCCAGAGTCAAGGCTTGGCCGCAGGGCATTGCACGCCAGATTTTCCAGGTCTTCTTCACCCAAGTTTTGCAAAGTTTGGCTTGCAAAAGCTCTGGTCATTGGTCAAGGCTGCTGGGAGTTGCAACCCATTGAGATCCAGAGTCAAGGCTTGGCCGCAGGGCATTGCACACCAGAGTTTCCAGGTCTTCTTCACCCAAGTTTTGCAAAGTTTGGCTTGCAAAAGCTCTGGTCATTGGTCAAGGCTGCTGGGAGTTGCAACCCATTGAGATCCAGAGTCAAGGCTTGGCCGCAGGGCATTGCACGCCAGAGTTTCCAGGTCTTCTTCACCCAAGTTTTGCAAAGTTTGGCTTGCAAAAGCTCTGGTCATTGGTCAAGGCTGCTGGGAGTTGCAACCCATTGAGATCCAGAGTCAAGGCTTGGCTGCAGGGCATTGCACACCAGAGTTTCCAGGTCTTCTTCACCCAGGTTTTGCAAAGTTTGGCTTGCAAAAGTTCTGGTCATTGGTCAAGGCTGCTGGGAGTTGCAACCCATTGAGATCCAGAGTCAAGGCTTGGCCGCAGGGCATTGCACACCAGAGTTTCCAGGTCTTCTTCACCCAAGTTTTGCAAAGTTTGGCTTGCCAAAGCTCTGGTCATTGGTCAAGGCTGCTGGGAGTTGCAACCCATTGAGATCCAGAGTCAAGGCTTGGCCGCAGGGCATTGCACACCAGAGTTTCCAGGTCTTCTTCACCCAAGTTTTGCAAAGTTTGGCTTGCAAAAGCTCTGGTCATTGGTCAAGGCTGCTGGGAGTTGCAACCCATTGAGATCCAGAGTCAAGGCTTGGCCGCAGGGCATTGCATGCCAGAGTTTCCAGGTCTTCTTCACCCAAGTTTTGCAAAGTTTGGCTTGCAAAAGCTCTGGTCATTGGTCAAGGCTGCTGGGAGTTGCAACCCATTGAGATCCAGAGTCAAGGCTTGGCCGCAGGGCATTGCATGCCAGAGTTTCCAGGTCTTCTTCACCCAAGTTTTGCAAAGTTTGGCTTGCAAAAGCTCTGGTCATTGGTCAAGGCTGCTGGGAGTTGCAACCCATTGAGATCCAGAGTCAAGGCTTGGCCGCAGGGCATTGCACACCAGAGTTTCCAGGTCTTCTTCACCCAAGTTTTGCAAAGTTTGGCTTGCAAAAGCTCTGGTCATTGGTCAAGGCTGCTGGGAGTTGCAACCCATTGAGATCCAGAGTCAAGGCTTGGCCGCAGGGCATTGCACGCCAGAGTTTCCAGGTCTTCTTCACCCAAGTTTTGCAAAGTTTGGCTTGCAAAAGCTCTGGTCATTGGTCAAGGCTGCTGGGAGTTGCAACCCATTGAGATCCAGAGTCAAGGCTTGGCCGCAGGGCATTGCACACCAGAGTTTCCAGGTCTTCTTCACCCAGGTTTTGCAAAGTTTGGCTTGCAAAAGCTCTGGTCATTGGTCAAGGCTGCTGGGAGTTGCAACCCATTGAGATCCAGAGTCAAGGCTTGGCCGCAGGGCATCGCACGCCAGAGTTTCCAGGTCTTCTTCACCCAAGTTTTGCAAAGTTTGGCTTGCAAAAGCTCTGGTCATTGGTCAAGGCTGCTGGGAATTGCAACCCATTGAGATCCAGTGTTAAGGCTTGGCCGCAGGGCATTGCACACCAGAGTTTCCAGGTCTTCTTCACCCAAGTTTTGCAAAGTTTGGCTTGCAAAATCTCTGGTCATTGGTCAAGGCTGCTGGGAGTTGCAACCCATTGAGATCCAGAGTCAAGGCTTGGCCGCAGGGCATCGCACGCCAGAGTTTCCAGGTCTTCTTCACCCAAGTTTTGCAAAGTTTGGCTTGCAAAATCTCTGGTCATTGGTCAAGGCTGCTGGGAGTTGCAACCCATTGAGATCCAGAGTCAAGGCTTGGCCGCAGGGCATCGCACGCCAGAGTTTCCAGGTCTTCTTCACCCAGGTTTTGCAAAGTTTGGCTTGCAAAAGCTCTGGTCATTGGTCAAGGCTGCTGGGAGTTGCAACCCATTGAGATCCAGAGTCAAGGCTTGGCCGCAGGGCATCGCACGCCAGAGTTTCCAGGTCTTCTTCACCCAGGTTTTGCAAAGTTTGGCTTGCAAAAGCTCTGGTCATTGGTCAAGGCTGCTGGGAGTTGCAACCCATTGAGATCCAGAGTCAAGGCTTGGCCGCAGGGCATCGCACGCCAGAGTTTCCAGGTCTTCTTCACCCAGGTTTTGCAAAGTTTGGCTTGCAAAAGCTCTGGTCATTGGTCAAGGCTGCTGGGAGTTGCAACCCATTGAGATCCAGAGTCAAGGCTTGGCCGCAGGGCATCGCACGCCAGAGTTTCCAGGTCTTCTTCACCCAGGTTTTGCAAAGTTTGGCTTGCAAAAGCTCTGGTCATTGGTCAAGGCTGCTGGGAGTTGCAACCCATTGAGATCCAGAGTCAAGGCTTGGCCGCAGGGCATCGCACGCCAGAGTTTCCAGGTCTTCTTCACCCAGGTTTTGCAAAGTTTGGCTTGCAAAAGCTCTGGTCATTGGTCAAGGCTGCTGGGAGTTGCAACCCATTGAGATCCAGAGTCAAGGCTTGGCCGCAGGGCATCGCACGCCAGAGTTTCCAGGTCTTCTTCACCCAAGTTTTGCAAAGTTTGGCTTGCAAAATCTCTGGTCATTGGTCAAGGCTGCTGGGAGTTGCAACCCATTGAGATCCAGAGTCAAGGCTTGGCCGCAGGGCATTGCACGCCAGAGTTTCCAGGTCTTCTTCACCCAGGTTTTGCAAAGTTTGGCTTGCAAAATCTCTGGTCATTGGTCAAGGCTGCTGGGAGTTGCAACCCATTGAGATCCAGAGTCAAGGCTTGGCCGCAGGGCATCGCACGCCAGAGTTTCCAGGTCTTCTTCACCCAAGTTTTGCAAAGTTTGGCTTGCAAAATCTCTGGTCATTGGTCAAGGCTGCTGGGAGTTGCAACCCATTGAGATCCAGAGTCAAGGCTTGGCCGCAGGGCATCGCACGCCAGAGTTTCCAGGTCTTCTTCACCCAAGTTTTGCAAAGTTTGGCTTGCAAAATCTCTGGTCATTGGTCAAGGCTGCTGGGAGTTGCAACCCATTGAGATCCAGAGTCAAGGCTTGGCCGCAGGGCATCGCGCGCCAGAGTTTCCAGGTCTTCTTCACCCAAGTTTTGCAAAGTTTGGCTTGCAAAAGCTCTGGTCATTGGTCAAGGCTGCTGGGAGTTGCAACCCATTGAGATCCAGAGTCAAGGCTTGGCCGCAGGGCATTGCACGCCAGAGTTTCCAGGTCTTCTTCACCCAAGTTTTGCAAAGTTTGGCTTGCAAAAGCTCTGGTCATTGGTCAAGGCTGCTGGGAGTTGCAACCCATTGAGATCCAGAGTCAAGGCTTGGCCGCAGGGCATCGCACGCCAGAGTTTCCAGGTCTTCTTCACCCAAGTTTTGCAAAGTTTGGCTTGCAAAAACTCTGGTCATTGGTCAAGGCTGCTGGGAGTTGCAACCCATTGAGATCCAGAGTTCTCGTATGTTTCCTTTGTGTTTCCTATCTCTTTATTTATTATTTATTTCAAAGTTTTATATACCGAGCTTCTCACCTCATAAGAGGGACTCAACCCGGTTTCCAACCATAAAAACACATAATATCAAAATACACATTACAATAAAACATTAAAAAAGCACATACATTTAAAACTACAGTGGTCAGTCGTCACACTAAAATCGAATATACACCGTCTTCCATCCAGATCATTGTCTCATTCTTCGAAAGCCTGTCTCCATAACCCCGACTTCACCTCTTTCCTGAGTGTCAGGAATGGGGG
The DNA here is from genome assembly GCF_037176765.1 of Anolis sagrei. NCBI lineage: Eukaryota > Metazoa > Chordata > Lepidosauria > Squamata > Anolidae > Anolis > Anolis sagrei. Next base: position 3,342,714 of record NC_090034.1, on the reverse strand, counting down.
ACAAGCCCTATGAGAACAAGCCCTATGAGGAGCGGCTTAAGGAGCTGGGCATGTTTAGCCTGAAGAAGAGAAGGCTGAGAGGAGATATGATAGTCATGTATCAATATGTGAGAGGAAGCCACAGGGAGGAGGGAGCAGATCAAGGGCCTGGAGAACAAGCCCTATGAGGAGCGGCTTAAGGAGCTGGGCATGTTTAGCCTGAAGAAGAGAAGGCTGAGAGGAGATATGATAGCCAGGTATAAATATGTGAGAGGAAGCCACAGGGAGGAGGGAGCAAGCTTGTTTTCTGCTTCCCTGGAGACTCGGATGCAATGGAACAATGGCTTCAAACTACAAGGCCTACTAGTGTGTCATATATGATTTGGAGGGGGCTACAGAGCCCATCTAGTCCATCTTCCTGCCATAGACATGAGTTGGAGGGGGCTCCAGAGGCCATCTAGATTATCCTCCTGCCATAGACATGAGTTGGAGGGGGCTCCAGAGGCCATCTAGATTATCCTCCTGCCATAGACATGAGTTGGACGGGCCCCAGAGGCCATCGTACTCTCTCCTGAGAAACCCACAGTGAAGGTCTACTAGTGTGTCAAACATGAGTTGGAGGGGGCCCCAGAGTACTCTCTCCTGAGAAGCTCAAACTACAAGAAGATTCCATCTGAACATGAGGAAGAACTTCTTGACTGTGAGAGCCGTTCAGCAGTGGAACTCTCTGCCCCGGAGTGTGGTGGAGGCTCCTTCTTTGGAAGCTTTTAAGCAGAGGCTGGGTGGCCATCTGTCAGGGGTGCTTTGAATGCAATATTCCTTCTTCTTGGCAGAATGGGGTTGGACAGTTTCCTATCTGCATCTCTACACCTTCAAGTCAATGTATGGTGATCCCATACATTTTTCAAAGGCAGGCTAAAAGCTATTTATTCAGGCAGGCTTTTCAGAGTGTTGTGGTTTGTAGCTTTGGATATAGAATCCTAGAGTTGGAAGAGACCTCATGGGCCATCCAGTCAAATAACGAAGCGTACTACCTCAGTCAGCTCTAAAGCCCGAAGCGGCTCTTATCTTTTATTCCAACTTACACTATTTACAGGAGCAGAAACTGTACATCGCTGGAAGCTGAAACCACATGGCTATCTAATTTCTGTGGAATGTAAACATATAGAATCCTAGAGTTGGAAGAGACCTCCTGGGCCATCATCCAGTCTAACTCCAATCGGGTCCACATTTGGGCATATTAAGTATTCGTGCCAAGTTTGGTCCTGATCCATCCTTGTTTGGGTCCACATTGCTCTCTGGATGTAAGTGAACTACAACTCCCAAAACTCAGGGTCAATGCCCACCAAACCCTTCCCGTATTTTCTGTTGGTCATGAGAGTTCTGTGTGCCAAGTTTGGTTGAACTTCATTGTTGGTGGAGTTCATAATGCTCTTTGATGGTGGGTGAACTATAAATATCAGCAACTACAACTCCCAAATGTCAAGGTCTATTTTCCCCAAATATTTGGTTTGCTCCTGACACGATAAATAAATAGCAAGGAGAATGTGTTGTCGAAGGCTTTGATGGCCGGAATCACTGGATTGTTGTAGGTTTTTTCGGGCTATATGGCCGTGTTCTAGAGGCATTCTCTCCTGACGTTTCGCCTGCATCTATGGCAAGCATCCTCAGAGGTAGTGAGGTCTGTTGGAAGTAGGAAAATGGGTTCATATATCTGTGGAATGACCAAGGTGGGACAAAGAACTCTTGTCTGTTGGAGCTAGGGGTGAATGTTTCAACTGACCACCTTAATTAGCATATAATGGCCTGTGTTGTTGTTGGTTTTTTCGGGCTATAGAGCCATGTTCTAGAGGCATTCTCTCCTGACGTTTCGCCTGCATCTATGGCAAGCATCCTCAGAGGTGGTGAGGTCTGTTGGAAGTAGGAAAATGGGTTCATATATCTGTGGAATGACCAGGGTGGGACAAAGGACTCTTCTCTGCTGGAGCTAGGGGTGAATGTTTTAACTGACCACCTTGATTAGCATATAATGGCCTGGGTTGTTGTAGGTTTTCTCGGGCTCTATGGCCATGTTCTAGAGGCATTCTCTCCTGACGTTTCGCCTGCATCTATGGCAAGTATCCTTAGAGGTAGTGAGGTCTTGTCGAAGGCTTTCATGGCCGGAATCACTGGGTTGTTGTAGGTTCTTTCGGGCTATATGGCCATGGTCTAGAAGCATTCTCTCCTGACGTTTCGCCTGCATCTATGGCAAGCATCCTCAGAGGTAGTGAGGTCTGTTGGAAGTAGGAAAATGGGTTCATATATCTGTGGAATGACCAGAGTGGGACAAAGGACTCTTGTCTGCTGGAGCTAGGTGTGAATGTGTCAACTGACCACCTTAATTAGCATATAATGGCCTGGGTTGTTGTAGGTTTTTTCAGGCTATATGGCCATGTTCTAGAGCAGCGGTTCTCAACCTGGGGGTCGCGACCCCCAAGGGGGTCGTTTGGCTATTTCGGAGGGGTCGCGAGGCTGCCTCCTTTGGGCCCGCCCCCACGTCTTTGGCCCAATCCCCAAGGCTTTGTGCAAGGCCAGGCCTCACGTGAAGGAGCCCTCACCTGCCTCGCACTAGCCAGCAAGGGCACGGGCTCATTCGCACAAGGCCTGACTTTGCGCAAAGCCTGCCTCGCCTGCTTTGCACTGTCGAAAATAATTTTATGGTTGGGGGTCACGACAACATGAGGAACCATAATTGGGGGTCACAGTGTTAGAAAGGTTGAGAACCACTGTTCTAGAGGCATTCTCTCCTGACGTTTCGCCTGCATCTATGGCGAGCATCCTCAGAGGTAGTGAGATCTGTTGGAAGTAGGAAAATGGGTTTATATATCTGTGGAATGACCAGGTTGGGACAAAGGACTCTTGTCTGCTGGAGCTAGGTGTGAATGTTTCAACTGACCACCTTAATTAGCATATAATGGCCTAGGTTGTTGTATGTTTTTTCGGGCTATAGAGCCATGTTCTAGAGGCATCCTCTCCTGACGTTTCGCCTGCATCTATGGCAAGCATCCTGAGAGGTAGTGAGGTCTTGTCGAAGGCTTTCATGGCCGGAATCACTGGGTTGTTGTAGGTTTTTTCAGGCTATATGGCCATGGTCTAGAAGCATTCTCTCCTGACATTTCGCCTGCATCTGTGGCAAGCATCCTCAGAGGTAGTGAGGTCTGTTGGAAGTAGGAAAATGGGTTCATATATCTGTGGAATGACCAGGGTGGGACAAAGGACTCTTCTCTGCTGGAGCTAGGTGTGAATGTTTCAACTGACCACCTTAATTAGCATATAATGGCCTGGGTCGTTGTAGGTTTTTTCGGGCTATATGGCCATGTTCTAGAGCAGCGGTTCTCAACCTGGAGTTCGCGACCCCCAAGGGGGTCGTTTGGCTATTTCGGCGGGGTCGCGAGGCTGCCTCCTTTGGGCCCACCGCCAAGTCTTTGGCCCAATCCCCAAGGCTTTGTGCAAGGCCAGGCCTCACGTGAAGGAGCCCTCACCTGCCTCGCACTAGCCAGCAAGGGCACGGGCTCATTCGCACAAGGCCTGACTTTGCGCAAAGCCTGCCTCGCCTGCTTTGCACTGTCGAAAATAATTTTATGGTTGGGGGTCACGACAGCATGAGGAACCATAATTGGGGGTCACAGTGTTAGAAAGGTTGAGAACCACTGTTCTAGAGGCATTCTCTCCTGACGTTTCGCCTGCATCTATGGCGAGCATCCTCAGAGGTAGTGAGATCTGTTGGAAGTAGGAAAATGGGTTTATATATCTGTGGAATGACCAGGTTGGGACAAAGGACTCTTGTCTGCTGGAGCTAGGTGTGAATGTTTCAACTGACCACCTTAATTAGCATATAATGGCCTAGGTTGTTGTACGTTTTTTCGGGCTATAGAGCCATGTTCTAGAGGCATCCTCTCCTGACGTTTCGCCTGCATCTATGGCAAGCATCCTGAGAGGTAGTGAGGTCTTGTCGAAGGCTTTCATGGCCGGAATCACTGGGTTGTTGTAGGTTTTTTCAGGCTATATGGCCATGGTCTAGAAGCATTCTCTCCTGACATTTCGCCTGCATCTGTGGCAAGCATCCTCAGAGGTAGTGAGGTCTGTTGGAAGTAGGAAAATGGGTTCATATATCTGTGGAATGACCAGGGTGGGACAAAGGACTCTTGTCTGCTGGAGCTAGGGGTGAATGTTTCAACTGACCACCTTAATTAGCATATAATGGCCTGGGTTGTTGTAGGTTTTCTCGGGCTATATGGCCATGGTCTAGAGGCATTCTCTTCTGACATTTCGCCTGCATCTATGGCAAGTATCCTTAGAGGTAGTGAGTCTTGTCGAAGGCTTTCATGGCCGGAATCACTGGGTTGTTGTAGGTTTTTTCGGGCTATATGGCCATGGTCTAGAGGCATTCTCTCCTGACGTTTCGCCTGCATCTATGGCAAGCATCCTCAGAGGTAGTGAGGTCTGTTGGAACTAGCAAAAAGGGTTTATATATCTGTGGAATGACCAGGGTGGGGCAAAGGACTCTTCTCTGCTGGAGCTAGGTGTGAATGTTTCAACTGACCACCTTAATTAGCATATAATGGCCTAGGTTGTTGTACGTTTTTTCGGGCTATAGAGCCATGTTCTAGAGGCATCCTCTCCTGACGTTTCGCCTGCATCTATGGCAAGCATCCTGAGAGGTAGTGAGGTCTTGTCGAAGGCTTTCATGGCTGGAATCACTGGGTTGTTGTAGGTTTTTTCAGGCTATATGGCCATGGTCTAGAAGCATTCTCTCCTGACATTTCGCCTGCATCTATGGCAAGCATCCTCAGATGTAGTAAGGTCTGTTGGAAGTAGGAAAAATGGGTTCATATATCTGTGGAATGACCAGGGTGGGACAAAAGACTCTTGTCTGCTGGAGCTAGGTGTGAATGTTTCAACTGACCACCTTAATTAGCATATAATGGCCTGGGTTGTTGTAGGTTTTTTTGGGCTATATGGCCATGTCCTAGAGGCATTATCTCCTGACATTTCACCTGCATCTATGGCAAGCATCCTCAGAGGTAGTGAGGTCTGTTGGAAGTAGGAAAAAGGGTTTATATATCTGTGGAATGACCAGGATGAGACAAAGGACTCTTGTCTGCTGGAGCTAAGTGTGAATGTTTCAACTGAGCACCTTGATTAGCATATAATGGCCTGGGTTGTTGTAGATTTTTTCGGGCTATATGGCCATGTTCTAGAGGCATTCTCTCCTGACGTTTCGCCTGCATCTATAGCAAGCATCCTCAGAGGTAGTGAGGTCTGTTGGAAGTAGGACAATGGGTTCATATATCTGTGGAATGACCAGAGTGGGACAAAGGACTCTTGTCTGCTGGAGCTAGGTGTGAATGTTTCAACTGACCACCTTCATTAGCATATAATGGCCTGGGTTGTTGTAGGTTTTTTCGGGCTATATGGCCATGTTCTAGAGCAGCGGTTCTCAACCTGGGGGTCGCGACCCCCAAGGGGGTCGTTTGGCTATTTCGGAGGGGTCGCGAGGCTGCCTCCTTTGGGCCCACCGCCAAGTCTTTGGCCCAATCCCCAAGGCTTTGTGCAAGGCCAGGCCTCACGTGAAGGAGCCCTCACCTGCCTCGCGCTCTCGCTGGCCAGCAAGGGCACGGACCCATTCGCGCGAGGCCCGACTTTGCGCAAAGCCTGCCTCGCCTGCTTTGCACTGTCGAAAATAATTTTATGGTTGGGGGTCACGACAGCATGAGGAACCATATTTGGGAGTCACAGTGTTAGAAAGGTTGAGAACCACTGTTCTAGAGGCATTCTCTCCTGACGTTTCGCCTGCATCTATGGCAAGCATCCTCAGAGGTAGTGAGATCTGTTGGAAGTAGGAAAATGGGTTTATTATATATCTGTGGAATGACCAGGGTGGGACAAAGGACTCTTGTCTGCTGGAGCTAGGTGTGAATGTTTCAACTGACCACCTTAATTAGCATATAATTGCGTGGGTTGTTGTAGGTTTTTTCGAGCTATATGGCCATGGTCTAGAAGCATTCTCTCCTGACGTTTCGCCTGCATCTATGGCAAGCATCCTCAGAGGTGGTGAGGTCTGTTGGAAGTAGGAAAATGGGTTCATATATCTGTGGAATGACCAGGGTGGGACAAAGGACTCTTCTCTGCTGGAGCTTGGTGTGAATGTTTCAACTGACCACCTTAATTAGCATATAATGGCCTGGGTCGTTGTAGGTTTTTTCGGGCTATATGGCCATGTTCTAGAGCAGCGGTTCTCAACCTGGAGTTCGCGACCCCCAAGGGGGTCGTTTGGCTATTTCGGCGGGGTCGCGAGGCTGCCTCCTTTGGGCCCACCGCCAAGTCTTTGGCCCAATCCCCAAGGCTTTGTGCAAGGCCAGGCCTCACGTGAAGGAGCCCTCACCTGCCTCGCACTAGCCAGCAAGGGCACGGGCTCATTCGCACAAGGCCTGACTTTGCGCAAAGCCTGCCTCGCCTGCTTTGCACTGTCGAAAATAATTTTATGGTTGGGGGTCACGACAGCATGAGGAACCATATTTGGGGGTCACAGTGTTAGAAAGGTTGAGAACCACTGTTCTAGAGGCATTCTCTCCTGACGTTTCGCCTGCATCTATGGCAAGCATCCTCAGAGGTTGTGAGGTCTGTTGGAAATAGGAAAATGGGTTTATTATATATCTGTGGAATGACCAGGGTGGGACAAAGGACTCTTGTCTGCTGGAGCTAGGTGTGAATGTTTCAACTGACCACCTTGATTAGCATTGGATGGCCTGGGTTGTTGTAGGTTTTTTCGGGCTATATGGCCATGTTCTAGAGGCATTCTCTCCTGATGTTTCGCCTGCATCTATGGCAAGTATCCTTAGAGGTAGTGAGGTCTTGTCGAAGGCTTTCATGGTCGGAATCACTGGGTTGTTGTAGGTTTTTTCGGGCTATATGGGCATGGTCTAGAGGCATTCTCTCCTGACGTTTCGCCTGCATCTATGGCAAGCATCCTCAGAGGTAGTGAGGTCTGTTGGAAGTAGGAAAATGGTTTCATATATCTGTGGAATGACCAGGGTGGGACAAAGGACTCTTCTCTGCTGGAGCTAGGTGTGAATGTTTCAACTGACCACCTTAATTAGCATATAATGGCCTGGGTTGTTGTAGGTTTTTTTGGTCTATATGGCAATGTTTTAGAGGCATTCTCAATCCTGACGTTTCGCCTGCATCTATGGCAAGCATCCTCAGAGGTAGTGAGGTCTATTGGAACTAGGAAAGTGGGTTTATATATCTGTGGAATGACCAGGGTGGGACAAAGGACTCTTCTCTGCTGGAGCTAGGTGTGAATGTTTCAACTGACCACCTTGATTAGCATATGATGGCCTGGGTTGTTGTAGGTTTTTTCGGACTATATGGCCATGTTCTAGAGCAGCGGTTCTCAACCTGGGGGTCGCGACCCCCAAGGGGGTCGTTTGGCTATTTCGGAGGGGTCGCGAGTCTGCCTCCTTTGGGCTCGCCCCCAAGTCTTTGGCCCAATCCCCAAGGCTTTGCTCAAGGCCAGGCCTCACGTGAAGGAGCCCTCACCTGCCTTGCGCTCTCGCTGGCCAGCAAGGGCACGGGCTCATTTGCACGAGGTCTGACTTTGCGCAAAGCCTGCCTCACCTGTTTGGTTCAATTCCATCATCAGTGGAGTTCACAATGTTCTTTGATTGTAGCTGAACTATAAATCCCAGCACTACAACTCCCAAATTTCAAGGTCTATTTTCCCCAGACTCCATCAGTGTTCACATTTGACCATATTGAGTATCTGTTCCAAGTTTGGTCCAGATCTATCATTGTTTGAGTCCACAGTGCTCTCTGGATGGAGGTGAACTACAACTCCCAAACTCAAGGTCAGTGCCCACCAAACCCTTCCAGTATTTTCTATTGGTCATGTGAGTTCTGTGTGCCAAGCTTGGTCCAATTCCATCATCGGTAGAGTTCAGAATGCTCTTTGTAGGTGAACTATAAATCCCAGTAACTACAACTTCCAAATGTCAAGGTCTATTTTCCTCAAACTCCACCAGTGTTCACATTTGAGCATATTGAATATTTGTGCCATTGTATTGTCCAAGGCTTTCATGGCCAGAATCACTGGGTTGTTGTAGGTTTTTTCGGGCTATATGGCATTCTCTCCTGACGTTTCGCCTGCATCTATGGCAAGCATCCTCAGAGGTTGTCCTTTTGGAGCCTCCAGTTCCCCATCAATTGCTTAGGACTTTCCCTCACTTTGCGTCCGTGTTGCTCCTTTGCAAACCAAAATATGTTCCTCGACAAAAAAAATCTTTGCACGTGGTTGAATGCCTGCATTGCTGCGGAAACCTTCCTCCGCTGAGAATTGCTAGTATCAGAACATTCAGCTTGGCTCAGAAGCCTGTCATCACCTCCCACAAGCCGTGGAGCGAGCCTCCTCGCAGGTCCTTCTGGACTCCCTTGGTGCATGCTTTCCAAATGCAAAGAGGAGAAGCGATTCTTTAAAATGATGCACTGCAGAACTAGATGTTTAACTCTTTGGAGGGAAGGAAGCCAGAGCTGATGAGGATAAGACCGCAAAGTCACCATTTCCACAGAGCTGCTTCCAGGCTCGAATCGGAGATTCCTTCTGGACCTCTGCCCAGAAGTATTGCTTGATGGAGCCAGGCTGAAACTGAACCACTAATAAGAATAGAATAAGAATACGAATGCAGCGCCCAGACACGCATCAAGGAACATGAAAGGCACTGCAAACTACTCCCAACCAGAGAAGCACGGACACAAAGTGAGGGAAAGTCCTAAGCAATTGATGGGGAACTGGATTTTGGCCTGCGTCAATAGGAGCCTAGTGTCTAGATCTAGGGAAGTCATGCTCCCCATGCTCTATTCTGCTTTGGTTAGACCACACCTGGAATATTGTGTCCTATTCTGGGCATCACAATTCAAGAGAGATATTGACTCTAAGCTGGAATGTGTCCAGAGGAGGGCGACTCAAATGATCAAGGGTCTGGAGAACAAGCCCTATGAGGAGCGGCTTAAGGAACTGGGCATGTTTAGCCTGAAGAAGAGAAGGCTGAGAGGAGATATGATAGCCAAGGATAAATATGTGAGAGGAAGTCACAGGGAGGAGGAGGGAGCAAGCTTGTTTTCTGCTTCCCTGGAGACTAGGACGCAAGGGAACAATGGCTTCAAACTACAAGAGAGGAGATTCCATCTGAACATTCGGAAGCTGTTCAGCAGTGGAACTCTCTGCCCCGGAGTGTGGTGGAGGCTCCTTCTTTGGAAGCTTTTAAGCAGAGGCTGGATGGCCATTTGTCAGGGGTGATTTGAATGCAATATTCCTGCTTCTTGGCAGAATGGGGTTGGACTGGGTGATGGCCCAGGAGGTCTCTTCCAACTCTTTGATTCTAGGATTCTATGATTCTATGAAGTCAGCCATGGCAGAGCACCTGATGAACCAACCTGGACACAGCATACTATTTGAGAACACAGAAGTGCTGGACCACTCTCACAACCACCATGTCAGACTACACAGAGAAGCCACTGAAATACACAAGAAGCATGTGGACAATTTCAACAGAAAGGAGGAAACCATGAAAATGAACACAATCTGGCTACCAGTATTAAAAAATCTCTAAAATTACAACAGCAAAACAACAGAGGGGAAACAAACAGGCACATAAAATGACTCTCAACAAAAGATTCCCCCCAGGCACTTCCAAGCCATTGAATGCTAATCAAGGTGATCAGCTGAAACTTTACTTACTTAGGCGATCCCTTGCTTTCCGAGGATGATTGTCTTCCAATATTCTTGTGGGTCCGTATGTGGCTGTGGAGCCCTATTCTTGCTCTGCATCTTCTTCCGCAGGGAGGGCATTGGTTTCCAGGTGGGAGGCGGTCCCGGCCGGGGTTGGCTTGATGCGCCTTCCTCTTGGCACGTTTCTCTTTTTCACCCTCCACTCGTGCCTCCTCAAATTCTGCAGCACTGCTGGTCACAGCTGACCTCCAGCTGGAGCGGTCAAGGGCCAGGGCTTCCCAGTTCTCACTGTCTATGCCAGAGTTTTTAAGGTTGGCTTTGAGCCCATCTTTCAATCTCTTTTCCTGTCCTCCAACTTTCCGTTTTCCGTTCTTGAGTTCGGAGTAGAGCAGCTGCTTTGGGAGATGGTGGTCGGGCATCCGGACAACATGGCCGGTCCAGCGGAGTTGGTGGTGGAGGATCATCACTTCAATGCTGGTGGTCTTTGCTTCTTCCAACACACTGACGTTTGTCCGCTTGTCTACCCAAGAGATTTGCAGGATTTTCCGGAGGCAGCGCTGATGGAATCGTTCCAGGGATCAGTTGAAACATTACCCTGGTCATTCCACAGATATATAAACCCATTTTTCCTAGTTCCAACAGACCTCACTACCTCTGAGGATGCTTGCCATAGATGCAGGCGAAACGTCAGGAGAAAAATTGCCTCCAGAACATGGCCATATAGCCCGGAAAAACCTACAACAACCCAATAAGAATAGAGTCGTAGGACATGCAAGTCATCGTCACCCACCGTTTCTATACAGTTGCCATGAGTGACTTTTCGATAACTAAATTTAAAGCATAGGTTATTTTTATTGCAATTTCCAGTGTGAGAGGGTATAAGGTGCCGAGCCAAATTCAAGGTGCAGGTTATCTGTCTATATAAACAAAAATGTAATGTTCGTTTGTGGGATTAACAGAACTCAAAAACCATTCGATGAATTGACACCAGATTTGTACAACGTACACCTAACAATCCAATGTATGTCCTTCACTCATAAAAACACTGAAAAACACAGCAGAAGGGACTTGAAAAGCCCCCAAAAGCTAAATGACAATACAGAAAAAAGGAAGAAAGAGGGAGGGCAGGGGAGAAAAGAAAGAAAGAAAGAAAGAAAGAAAGAAAGAAAGAAAGAGAAAAGAAAAGAAAGAGGGAGGGAAAGAAAGAAGGAAAGGGAGAAGGAAGGAAGGAGGTAGAGAAGGAAGAAAGGAGAGAAAGAGGGAGGGAAAGAAAAAGGGAGAAGGAAGGAAAGTTAAAGAAGGAAGGAAAGGAGAGAGGGAAAGAAAAAGGGGAAAAAAGGAAGGAAAGAATGAGCGAAGGAAGAGGGAGGGAAGGAAAGAAGGAAAAAGAGAAGGAAGAAAAGAGAGACAGAGGAAGAGAAAGAAAAAGGGAGAAGGAAGGAAAGACAGAGAAGGAGGGAAGAAGAGAAGGAAAGACGGGAAGGAAGGAAGGAAAAAGGGAGTGAAGGAAGGAGGGAAAGAAGGAGAGAAAGAGGGAAGGTTGGCCACAGCAACGCGTGTCCATAGCTAGTCTATAAAAATAAAAATGTAATGTTCGTTTGTGGGATTAACAGAACTCAAAAACCACTGGATGAATTGGCACCAAATTTGGACACAAGGCACCTGACAACCCAATGTATGTCCTTCACTCAAAAAAATTGATTTTGTCATTTGGGAGTTGTAGTTGCTGGGATTTATAGTTCACCTACAATCAAAGAGCATTCTGAACCCCCCCCCCCCCAAGATGGAATTGGGCCAAACTTGTCACACAGGACTCCCATGACGAAAAGAAAACACTAGAAGGGTTTGGTGGGCATTGACCTTGAGTTTGGGAGTTGTAGTTCACCTACACCAAGAGAGCACTGTGGACTCAAACAATGATGGATCTGGACCAAACTTGGCACAAATACTCCATATGCCCAAATATGAACGCAGATGGAGTTTGGGGGAAATAGACCTTGACATTTGGGTGTTGTAGTTGCTGGGATTTATAGTTCACCTACAATCAAAGAGCATTCTGAACTCTACCAACGATAGAATTGAACCAAACGTGGCACACCGGACTCCCGTGATCAACAGAAAACGATAGAAGAGTTTGGTGGGCATGTCCAGTACTAACAGCCCAGACCCTGTCCGGACACAATCTAGCCCCCTATATATGACCCTGGTCATTCTCCTAACAGGCCCCTGGAAATAGCTTTTGTCCCCACTTTTGTCATTTTACCTATTACAGTACTGTACACAAATGCCGGTCCCATCTTATTTCAATTTGTATGAGTCTTGACCCAGCCTTTTAATTGTCCTGACCCATTGCGTTTCCATGCCCTAACAAATAGACATGAAAAGCAGGCAGGATTTTTGCTTTTACTATTGATGTGTTGTTGGGTAATTCCATGCTTATGTTGCTGTTACTGTTATTTTTTATTCATGTTGTGACTCTGTATGTTTTGATGTTGTTGTTTGGAAACTGCCCTGAGTCCCCCCAGGGAGATAGAGCGGTATATAAATAAAGTTATTATTATTATTATTATTATTATTATTATTATTATTATTATTAGAAACACAACAAGATGAGTCCACAGCAGGCACCCATGGAGCAGGGAGGCGGGTGAACCAGACTCCTCAGGTCTGCCACACTTTGAGCATTATTAGACTGAGTCTTTTATAGGAATATTCTGCTGATGTAGTCCCAAAGTTGTAAATTAATGATAGCCTTCCATCCTGGTGTTGGGAATCAGCCTGTGTTTGCGTTTCAGGATCCTGATGTGGGAAATGATGAGGGAAATGATGGTGCTGAGGCTGAGGCACAAGATGGAGATGGTTTGGTCAATGATTTTCAGGCAGACAATGACAGAAAGGCCCCAGTGCAAAGGGCAGTTTCTCATGAGAATATCCCTGCTGGGTCTAGCAATGATGGTTCACTCCCTCTCTCTGTGAGCTCTCAAGAGTTGAGGTTGGAAAAGAATCTGACACTTGGGAATTTTAATGAGCAGCCAGAGCAAGATAGGGAGCTGAAGAATAGACGGCTGGAGATTAGCCAGGATTGACAGCAAACTGAAAGGCTTTGTCTGATAAGGGACAAATGTGGGGGGAAGGCAAAACCAATTTCTGAGTTTTGGGATATAAGGTTTGCCTCAAGGGGAAACCTGTTAGATCAGGCATCGTTTGGAAATGAAGTTTATGTGCCATGGAAATCCTGTTCAAGGGGTCTGGTTCCTGTGGAGTTTTTTAGTCTTTTGGATTGCCTTTTTATCTTGTTGATTCCTGTTTGGATAAATGCTGTTTTGGATTGCTTTTATATCTGGTGTGGATATTCCTTTGAGTTACTACCTTTTATGGACTTATTACTTTTTGGAACTTTCTTATTTTCTTACAAGCATTTATTTCATCTGGCTATTTACTAAACTTCAATAAAAGAAGATTTGTTTCTTCACTCTTCGTGTGGTGTGTTTTAAAGTCAGAGGGCTTTTTCCTGACCTGGAGTGCAACACCTGGATCCATTTCAATTTTCTGGCCAGATGTTGATTCTTCTTGATTGGTGTTGATATTATGTTGACTTCCTACTTAACATTGTAAACATTTCTGTTATCACTGTCCCATTTCTTATCAGAGTTTGCTTTTCAGCTCTTATTAGCAACTTTTAATTACAGTCCAGCAAGCAAGTAGGTAGTCCTTGCAGGCCTTAATATTTTACTGTTGTCTTCAAAATTATTAACTCCAGGCATACAACTTTGAGCATTATTAGACTGAGTCTCTTATAGGAATATTCTGCTGATGTAGTCCCAAAGTTGTAAATTAATGATAGACGTCTTCCATCCCGGATCCATCTCAGTTTCCTGGCCAGATGTTGACTCTTCTGGATTGGTTTTGATCTTATGTTGACTTCCTTCTTAACATTGTAAACATTTCTGTTATCACTCTCCCATTCCTTATCAGAGTTTGCTTTTCAGCTCTTATTAGCAACTTTTAATTACAGTCCAGCAAGCTGGTAGTTAGTCATTGCAGGCCTTAATATTTTATTGGTGTCTACAAAATTATTAACTCCAGTCATACAACTTTGAGCATTATTAGACTGAGTCTTTTATAGGAATATTCTGCTGATGTCATCCCAAAGTTGTAAATTAATGATAGACGTCTTCCATCCCGGATCCATCTCAGTTTCCTGGCCAGATGTTGACTCTTCTGGATTGGTGTTGATCTTATGTTGATTTCCTTCTTAACATTGTAAACATTTATCTTATCACTGTCCCGTTCCTTATCAGCTCTTATTAGCAACTTTTAATTACAGTCCAGCAAGCAGGTACTTAGTCATTGCAGGCCTGGTGTTGACAAACACAAGGCTTGCGTTGACTTCCTTCTTAACGTTGTAAACATTTCTGTTATCACTCTCCCATTCCTTATCAGAGTTTGCTTTTCAGCTCTTATTAGCAACTTTTAATTACAGTCCAGCAAGCTGGTTGTTAGTCATTGCAGGCCTTAATATTTTACTGGTGTCTCCAAAATTATGAACTCCACTCATAGCACTGTATCCCCCATGCATCACATTTCAAATGCGTTGATTCTCCTTTCTTCAGCTTTTCCATCCATCTCAAGAAATTGGAAACACTCCAGCACCAATGATCCATCTCTGTGTGTGCAGTGATACCATCTCATGTTCTGTGCCAGTGAAGGCTTCGAAGGCCAATCTGCTATCTCTGTATTGATTAACAGAGGCGATTATATAAAGTACAACACACTTCCTCAGTGCCTAGTTCCTTCTGAGGTTAGCTGGGGTGTTATTGTTCAGAGAATGTGGATGTTTTTGTGCAGAATATTCAGAGAATGTGGATGTTTTTGTGCAGAATATTCAGAGAATGTGGATGTTTTTGTGCAGAATATTCAGAGAATGTGGATGTTTGCAGAATATTAAAAGAAAGCGAATGTTTTTGTTCTGAGAATGTGAATGTTTTTGTGCAGAATATTTCTGTGCAGAATATCCAAAGAATGGGAATGTTTCTGTTCAGAGGATGTGAATGTTTCTGTGCAGAATATTCCGACACAGTGGGTTTATTGGCCCCGTTTCCTTTTGTCTTGCAGATCCAGACTGGGCATCTTACACTTTGGGAGTCTTCATCTGCCTCAGTTGTTCAGGGATCCATCGCAACATCCCACATCTCAGCAAAGTGAAATCGGTGCGCTTGGATGAGTGGGACAATGCGCAAGTCGAGGTAGGTTTGAGTCTAGCGATACCCTCAAGGCAGGGGTCATCAAACTAAAGCCCGTGGGACACATCCGGCCGACAAGGCATGTTCCCTGACCCACACCATTTGCCCCACTCACTTCCTTTCCATTTGCCCCACTCATGCTGCAGCTGTTAATGGAGAAGAGGAAGGGAGGGAGGGAGTGAGGAAGGAGGAAGAAAAGAAAGGGAAGAGGGAGGGAGGGAAGGAAGGAGGAAAGGGAAGGAAGGAAGGAAGGAAGGAAAGAGGGAAGAAAGGAAGGAAAGGGGGGAAAAGAAGGAAGAAAAGAAGGAAGAAAAAAAGAAAAGAGGGAAGGGAGAAAAGGAGATAAGGAAGGAAAGGGGGAAGAAAGGAAGGAAAGAAGCAAAAAAGGAAGGAAAAGGGAAGGAAGAAAGGGAGAGGATGAAAGAAAGAGGGAGGGAAGAAGGGAGAAAAGGGAGTGAGGGAGGAAGGAGGAAGAAAGAGAAAGAGAGGGAAAGAAGGGAGGAGGGAAGAGGGGGGACAAGAAAGGGAAGAGAGGGAGGGAAGAAAGGAAGGGAGGAGAAAAGGGAGGAAAGGAAGGAAGGAAGGAAAGAGGGCAGAAAGGAAGGAAGGGAGAAAAGAAAGAAGAAAAGAAGAAAAAGGGAGAAAAGAAAAGAGGGAGGGGAAAAGAGGAGGAAAGGAGATAAGGAAGGAAAGGGGGAAGGAAGTAAGTAAGTAAAGAAGCAAAAAAGGAAGGAAAGAGGGAAGGAAGAAAGGTAGAGGATGAAAGAAAGTGGGAGGGAAGAAGGGAGAAAAGGGGGGAGGGAGGGAGGAAGGAGGAAGAACAAGAAAAGGAAGGGAAAGAAGGGGGAAGGAAGGAGAGGAGAAAAGAAAGGGAAGAGAGGGAGGGAAGAAAGGAAGGAAGGGAGGAGAAAAGGAAGGAAGGAGGGAAGAAAGGAAGGAAAAGGGGAAAGAAAGAAGGAAAACAGAAGAAAATAAGGAGAAAAGAAGAAAAGAGGGAGGGAAAAAAGAGGGAACAGAGAAAAGGAGATAAGGAAGGAAAGGGGGAAGGAAGGAAGAATAGAAACAAAAAATGAAGAAAAGAGGGAAAGAGAAGAAGGAGGGAAGGAAGCTAGGAAGGAAAGAAGGAAGAAAGGGAGAACAGGAAGGAAAGAGGGGGAAAAAGAAGGAAGAAAATAAGTAGAAAAGGGGGGAAAGAAGGAAGGAAAGAAAGAGGGAAAGAAGGAAGTCAGAAAAGAAGAAGAAAAGGAAGGAAAGAGGGAGGGAGGGAGGAAGATAGAAGAAGGAAAGAAGAAAGGAAGGAAAAAGAGCGAGAAGGAAAGAGGAGGGGGAATAGGAAGGAACAGCGATGGAAGACAAGTAGGAAAGAGAGAAAGAAAGGTAGGTAGGAAAAAGAGAGGGAAAGAAATCATAAAGCGTGAGACAGCAATTCCTCAAAAGTCAGGTCCAAGGGGAAACGATTGAGCAAGATCTTCCAACCAAAGAGGCGTTCTATGGAAAGGAAGTCTCCAGGCAGTGAGTCTTCTTCACTCTTATCTTTTGCCTCTTCTTCTTCTTCTCCGCAGTTCATGGCATCCACCGGAAACACTGCAATGAGAGCAAAGTACGAATCAGAGATCCCACCATTTTACTACAAGCCCACTTTTTCCGACTGCCTGTAAGTACCTCCCCAAAAATATGTTTGCACAGAAGGGGAATGGATTATGTACTGCGTGCATGCTTGGTTTTGCTGATATTTTCTATCCCAAGCAGGCTTTGACATGTTGCAAAGGGCCTTTTGCATGCTTCAAGGAATGCAAAATCCCATGGATTCCTGCAAGCCCAGGTATTCCTAGAAATCAATACTGTGATTTCTCCTTTTCCTTATGTGCATTCATAGGATGGTTTGGGATAAAAACAATAATACCAACTGAGTTCAATAGAAACCAGTGGTTCTTATGTCAGTGGGACAGAGAATTTATTATTTATTATTTATTACTCAGTTCTTGTGGGTTTTTCCGGGCTATATGGCCATGTTCTAGAGGCATTTCTCCTGACGTTTCGCCTGCATCTATGGCAAGCATCCTCAGAGGTGAGGTCTGACACCACATCGAAGCTGATCAGTTTGTCGTTTGTATTTAGCTTGAGATTGCTGATTTTTTCAATGAAGTGGGCTGAGTCCTTGATGTAGTGGGTAGTGAGCCCAATGTGGCTTTGTAACTGTGCAGCAAGAAATTTGGCTAAGTCATATGTGGGGGACCCAATGGCACTCACGATGGGTCTGAGTGGGGTGGAGTCCTTATGGATTTTGGGGAGTCCATAAAGCCTGGGTGGAAGGGCTTCCGATTTACATAGCTGCTGTCGTATGTCGAAGTTGATGGAGGAGTTTTTAATTAGAGTGTTGGTTTTTCTGGTTATTTTGGAAGTTGGGTCTTGCTTAAGTTTTCTGTATATAGTAGGGTCCAGGAGTTTTCTGATCTTCTCCTTGTATTGTTCTGTATGCATGATGACTGTGGCATTCCCCTTGTCTGTTGGCATAACGAGGATATCCGGATCTGAATTCAGTTCTCTGATGGCTTGTCTCTCCTTCCTTGTAATGTTACTGGAGGGGAGTTTTGCCTTTTTCAGGATCGTTGCTGCTTCCGCTCGTACTTCTTCTGCTTCTTCCTCTTGTTGTTGTTCATTCGTTCAGTCGTCTCCGACTCCTCGTGACCTCATGGACCAGCCCACGCCAGAGCTCCCTGTCGGCCGTTACCACCCCCAGCTCCTTCAGGGTCAGTCCAGTTCCTTCAAGGATGCCATCCATCCATCTTGCCCTTGGTCGGCCCCTCTTCCTTTTTCCTTCCACTTTCCCCAGCATCATTGTCTTCTCTAGGCTTTGCTGTCTCCTCATGATGTGGCCAAAGGACTTCAACTTTGTCTCTACTCTCCTTCCCTCCAGTGAGTAGTCAGGCTTTATTTCCTGGAGGATGGACTGGTTGGATCTTCTCGCAGTCCAAGGCACTCTCAGCACTTTCCTCCAACACCACAGCTCAAAAGCATCTCTCTTCCTTCGCTCAGCCTTCCCGAAGGTCCAGCTCTCACATCCGTAGATGTGACTACAGGGAAGACCATGGCTCTGACTATGCAATGGATCTTGGTTGCCAGTCTGATGTCTCTACTCTTCACTATTTTATCGAGACTGGACATTGCTCTCCTCCCAAGAAGGAAGCGTCTCCTGATTTCCTGGCCACAGTCTGCATCTGCACTCATCTTTGCACCTAGAAATACAAACCCTGTCTCTGCCTCCACGTTTTCTCCCTCTATTTCCCAGTTGTCAATCATCCTTGTTGCCATAATCTTGGTTTCTTTGACGTTTAGCTGCAACCCGGCTTTTGCGCTTTCTTCTTTCACCTTGATTAGAAGGCTCCTCAGCTCCTCCTCGCTTTCCTCTGGGAGGCGGTAAATTGCTGATTCGACATTGGCAATGATGTTTTCTACTGGGATCCTGGTGGCGGTTACAGCAAAGTTTCCTCCTTTCGCTAGTATGGATACTTGGTCTTCAGAGAGTTGTCTGTCTGTCAGGTTGATGATGGTCCGTGATGTATCCAGTTCTAAATAAATAAATACATATTATTTATTATTTTATTTCCTATATTTTTACCCCGCCCTTCTCACCCCCGAGGGGGGGACTCAGGGCGGCCTCACAAAAGCATCATAGGATGTCGACATCATAAAAACAACCAACAATCAGCAATACATTAAAATAGTAAAAACAGTAATTAAACAATTGATTAAAAACACGCCTGTTAAAATCACAATTCAAAGTCCAGAGTCAAAGGTTTCAAGGGGATACCTCTTGTAGGTTTTTTGAATTATTGTAGTTTTGATTCCACAACCCCCGCTACAATGAGCCTTCCGACGCAAATAACCTGCTTCTCCTTTATCTCACCTCAGTTTTTAATCAGTTTTTAATTAGTTTTTCTTTTAATAATTACATGTAGCCGCCCATTGTCACTGTGATTGCGCTTACTGTAATTTTATATTGTTATGCATTCATATGTTTTATGTAATTATGATGTTGTCGTTTATTGTTTTCGGTTTGCGTTTTCGGTTTTACTCTGCTGTAATTTGTTGTTTGGGCTTGGCCTCATGTAAGCCGCCCCGAGTCCCCATTGGGGAGATGGTGGCGGGGTATAAATAAAGATTTTTCTTCTTCTTCTTCTTCTTCTTCTTCTTCTTCTTCTTCTTCCTCTTCTTCCTCTTCTTCCTCTTCTTCCTCCTCCTCCTCCTCTTCTTCTTCTTCTTCTTCCTCTTCTTCCTTCTCCTCCTCTTCTTCTTCTTCCTCTTCTTCCTCTTCTTCCTCCTCCTCCTCCTCTTCTTCTTCCTCTTCTTCCTCTTCTTCCTCCTCCTCCTCCTCCTCCTCCTCCTCTTCTTCTTCTTCTTCTTCTTCTTCCTCTTCTTCCTCCTCCTCCTCCTCTTCTTCTTCTTCTTCTTCCTCTTCTTCCTCCTCCTCCTCTTCTTCTTCTTCCTCTTCTTCCTCTTCTTCCTCCTCCTCCTCCTCTTCTTCTTCCTCTTCTTCCTCTTCTTCCTCCTCCTCCTCCTCCTCCTCCTCCTCTTCTTCTTCTTCTTCTTCTTCTTCTTCTTCCTCTTCTTCCTCCTCCTCCTCCTCTTCTTCTTCTTCTTCTTCTTCTTCTTCTTCCTCTTCTTCCTCCTCCTCCTCCTCCTCCTCTTCTTCTTCTTCTTCTTCTTCTTCTTAGACATGTGCCTTTCACCTTAAGAATAGACAAGCATCCCGAGCTCTGAGGATTATTACCTGGGAAGGAAGGAATCCCACGGGAGCATTGCAGCGCACCCAAATACCTGGGAAGAGTCACTCTGGGCCGTGCTCTGACCTACAAGAAGCACTGCCTGAACATCAAGCAAAAAGTGGGTGCTAGAAACAATATCATACAAAAGCTGAGTGGCACAACCTGGGGATCACAACCAGACACAGTGAAGACATCTGCCCTTGCGCTAGGCTACTCTGCTGCTGAGTACGCATGCCCAGTGTGGAACACATCTCACCATGCGAAAACAGTGGATGTGGCTCTGAATGAGACATGCCGCATTATCCCGGGGTGTCTGCGCCCTACACCACTGGAGAAATTACACTGCTTAGCCGGTATCGCACCACCTGACATCTGCCGGGAAGTAGCAGCCAATAGTGAAAGGACCAAGGCAGAGACATCTCCAGCTCATCCCTTGTTTGGGTATCAGCCAGCACGCCAACGACTTAAATCAAGACATAGTTTTCTAAAATTGACAGAGACACTCGCTGGAACACCTCAGCAAGTGAGAGTCCAAAAGTGGCAGGTTCAAACCCAGAACCTCAACCAATGAGAGACTGATACCAGATGAGAGACTCCCCCCTGGGCACACAGAGGACTGGGCGACTTGGAAGGCGCTGAACAGACTGCGCTCTGGCACCACCAGATGCAGAGCCAACCTCAAGAAATGGGGCCACCAAGTGGAGTCCACAACATGCGAGTGTGGAGAAGAGCAAACCACTGACCACCTGCTGCAATGCAACCTGAGCCCTGCCACATGCACCAGGGAGGACCTCCTTGCGGCAACACCAGAGGCACTCCCAGTGGCCAGATACTGGGCAAAGGTCATTTCATCAACTACCAAGCTTGCAAACTTTGTGTTTTGTCTGTCTGTTTGCTTGTTTTGTTCTGTTAGAAATGTAATACAATGGTCTGGTTGCCCCTGACACGATAAAAATATTATTATTATTATTATTATTATTATTATTATTATTATTATTCTGTAATGTTCGAGTACGCTAGAAGGCAGGCTTCTAAACTGGATGAGATTCAGCCCCTGGTTTTCGTACATGCTTCCAGCTGCTCACCCAAAACGTCGAGGATCTGCTTGTGTGCGAAAGGAAGGAAGCAGATGACTTCCACTTCCATTCGGCACACCGTTTTGCTCTCTGGGAGGAACCCTCGCAAAGGTCTTTTTGAGGAAGTCTGTGGCGAGCCAAAGGGAGAAGCAGAAGAAAGGAGAGAGAAGTGAAGGCAGAACTGCCAGGGAAAGTATAAGCGGAACGGTCTGGGCTCACTCCCTCTGGTTTTGCCAAAGAGCCACCAAAAGAGAGACAAGATGGCTCTTGGACTAACTTCCATGTCTGTCCCTACCATTGAGTAGGTGGAGACCTAAGTCTGTGGCCTTCATGGGTGATGGAAGATCTCGTGCAAGTGTTTGGTTGAGGCTGGTTATTTATTTATCGTGTCAGGAGCGAACCAAAACATTTGTATTGCTTTAAAAAAACAGGCAAACAAACAAAACACAAAGTTTGCAAGCTTGGTAGTTGATTAAATGTCCTTTGACCAGTCTCTGGCCCCTTGGTGTGCCTCTGGTGTGGCTATAAGAGGGTCCTCCATGGTGCACGTGGCAGGGCTCAGGTTGCATTGCAGCAGGTGGTCAGTGGTTTGCTCTTCTCCACACTCACATGTCGTGGACTCCACTTGGTGGCCCCATTTCTTGAGGTTGGCTCTGCATCTCGTGCTGCCAGAGCACAGTATGTTCAGCGCCTTCCAAGTCGTCCAGTCCTCTGTGTGCCCAGGAGGGTGTCTCTCATATGGTATAATATTGTTTATATGCTTTGATGTTTTATACTTTAATGTTATGTTGTTGTTGTTGTTGTTGTTTTTGTATTGTAACTTGTTGTTCAGGCTTGGCCCCATGTAAGCCGCTCCGAGTCCCCGTTGGGGGAGATGATGGCGAGATATAAATAAAGATGATGATGATGATGATGATGATGATGATTATTATTATTATTGATTGAGGTTCTTGGTTTGAGCCTGCCACTTTTGGACTCTCGCTTGCTGGGGTTTTCCAGTGAGTATCTCTGTAGAGCTTAGAAAACTATTTCTAGATTTAAGTCATTAACGTGCTGGCTGATACCCAAACAGGGGATGAGTTGGAGATGTCTCCGCCTTGGTCCTTTCACTATTGGCTGCTCCTTCCCGGCAGATGTCAGGTGGTGCAATACTGGCTAAGCAGTGCAGTTTCTCCCGTGGTGTAGGGCACAGACACCCCGTGATAATGCGGCATGTCTCATTAAGAGCCACATCCACTGTTTTAGCGTGGTGAGATGTGTTCCGCATTGGGCATGCATTCTCAGCAGTAGAGTAGCACAGCGCAAGGGCAGATGTCTTCACTGTGTCTGGTTGTGATCCCCAGGTTGTGCCAGTCAGCTTTCGTATGATATTGTTTCTAGCACCCACTTTTTGCTTGATGTTCAGGCAGTGCTTCTTGTAGGTCAGAGCACGGTCCAGAGTGACTCCCAGGTATTTGGGTGTGCTGCAATGCTCCAGTGGGATTCCTTCCCAGGTAATAACCCTCAGAGCTCAGGATGCTTCTCTGTTCTTGAGATGAAAGGCACATGTCTGTGTTTTAGATAGATTAGCGATCAGCTGGTTTTTCCCTGTAATAGGCAGTAAGAGCACCTAGAGCTTCGGAGAGCTTCTGTTCTACCATCTCAAAGCTCCCTGCTTGAGCGGTGATGGCACGATCATCAGCATAGATGAACCTCTCTGTCCCTTCTGGCAGTGGCTAGTCAATTGTGTAGATGTTGAACATGGATGGAGCAAGCACGCTCCCCCGAGGCAGGCCGTTCTTCTGTTTCCGCCATCTGCTTCTCTGGCCCTGGAACTCAACAAAAAAGCTCCTGTTCGGTAGCTGATTTCTTTGAGCGGTGATGGCACGATCATCAGCATAGATGAAACTCTCTGTCCCTTCTGGCAGTGGCTGGTCATTTGTGTAGATGTTGAACATGGATGGAGCAAGCACGCTCCCCTGAGGCAGGCCGTTCTTCTGTTTCTGCCATCTGCTTCTCTGGCCCTGGAACTCAACAAAAAAGCTCCTGTTTTGTAGCAGGTTTCCTATGAGGCGGGTGAGGTGGTCGTCCTTTGTGAGATTATATATATGATATGATTAGGGATCAACTGGTTTTCCCTGTAATAGACGGTAAGAGCACCTAGAGCTTCGGAGAGCTTCTGTTCAACGATTTCAAAGCTCCCTGCTTGAGCGGTGATGGCACGATCATCAGCATAGATGAAGCTCTCTGTCCCTTCTGGCAGTGGCTGGTCATTTGTGTAGATGTTGAACATGGATGGGGCAAGCACGCTCCCTTGAGGCAGGCCGTTCTTCTGTTTCTGCCATCGGCTTCTCTGGAAAGTAAATAAATAAATGTCATTCCCTCTCCCTTTGCTTTATTATTTTGCAGGTTGCTGAGAGAACAGTGGATCCGAGCCAAGTACGAAAGGAAGGAGTTCATCTACATTGAGAAGCAAGAGCCTTACTCTGCAGGTAAAGGTGAATGGCGTCACACCCTATCGATGCTTGCCACTCAAAGGTTGACAATTAAGTTGCACGTATTATTTAGCCGTCAAGCGATGCTGCGTATCTCCCCCTGTCCTGATTTTGGCAGTTCATCCTTTGCCGTCCTACTTTTTCTGCCGCTTTGAAAATGTCCTGGTTTCTTTCTCCTCCTCGCGCTTTTCCCCCTTTGTCTCCAGCTTCACTTTCAATGCTGCAAACTGGGCTCAAAGTACAAAAGGAGTTCATTGACTTAAGGTGCATCTGTTGTTCATTCGTTCAGTCGTTTCCGATGCTTCGTGACTTCATGGACCAGCCCACGCCAGAGCTCCCTGTCGGTCGTCACCACCCCCAGCTCCTGAAGATGATTTGTCAAGCTATCTATGGAAGATTCACAAGGCCACATTCCTGGGGAGGCCCTTCACAGTCTTTCTCAGAGCAACTGTCTGAAGATGATTTGTCAAGGCAGAAGTTAATGAGAGTCAAGTTAATGAGAGTGTAGATAGAAAGCAAGGCTTTTGTAAACAGCGACAGGTTGCTCAGGCTCAAAGAAGATCAGTTTGTTTACAGGGAAAGAGAGATAAGAAACCTTTATCTGGTGGTAAGGTCAAGAGAAATGCTTTCCTTTCGATTCTGAGAACTAGAAAAGCCTTATATTGATTCATGGGAAAGAGTTGCCTCAGTTGGGTCAACGTTGGAATTTCATGTCTAGCCTTGCTCTCAAGTGCTCTTAGTTTCATGCACCAAGTTTTTGACAAGTTCCTGATTTGTGTATTGGATTTTTCATGCTGCCTTATTTTATGGATTGTTGTTCCAATGGATCTTATTTTGCCTTAAAGCTCAATCCAGTTCCTTCAAGGTCAATCCAGTTACTTCAAGGATACCATACATACATCTTGCCCTAAGGCAGTGTTTCTCAACCTGGGGGTCGGGACCCCAGGGGGGGTCACGAGGGGGTGTCAGACTGGTCGCCAAATGCCCATCAGAAAGGTGGAAGGTGAATTAGGTTAAAGGTAAAGGTTGTCCCCTGACATGAAGTCCAGTCATGTCTGACTCTGGGATGTGGTGCTCATCTCCATTTCTAAGCCGAAAAGAGCCGGTGTTGTCCATAGACACCTCCAAGGTCATGTGGCCAGCATGACTGCATGGAGCACCGTTACCTTCCCGCCAGAGCGGTACCTATTGATCTACTCACATTTGCATGTTTTCGAACTGCTAGGTTGGCAGAAGCTAGGGCTGACAGCGGAAGCTCACGCCGCTCCCCGGAATCGAACCTGTGACCTTTCGGTCAACAAGCTCAACAGCTCAGCGCTTTAACCCACTGTGGATTACTTCTCCCCTAAATCACTGTCAGTTCATCCCAAATCCCTCCAGTACGTTCTGTTGGTCATGGGGGCTCTATGTTGGAAGTTTGGCCCAATTCTATCGTTGCTGGGGTTCAAGGGACTTTGATTGTAGGTGAACTATAAATCCCAGCAACTACAACTCCCAAATACAATTTCCCCAAACTCCAGCAGTGTTCACATTTGGGCATATTGAGTATTTGTGCCAAGTTTGGTCGAGATCAACTACTGTTTGAGTCCACAGTGCTCTCTGGATGTATGTGAACTACAACTCCCAAACTCAAGGTCAATGCCCACCAAACTCTTCCAGTATTTTCTACTTGGTCATAGGAGTTCTGTGTGCCAAAGTTGGTTCAGTTTCCATCATTAGTTGCATTCAGAATGCTCATTGATTGTAGGTGAACTATAAATCCCAGCAACTATAACTCCCAAATGACAACATCCATTCCCTCCAACTCCCTCAGTATTCAGATTTGGGTGTATTGGGTAGAAAGACATCCTGCATATCAGATATTTACGTGACGATTCACAACAGTAGCAAAATTACAGTTCTGAAGTAGCAACAAAAATAATGTGATGGTTGGGGGTCACCACAACATGAGGAACTGTACTAAGGGGTCGCGGCATTAGGAGGGTTGAGAAACACTGCCCTAAGGTGTATCTATGATATGGAAAAAATGTAGTTCGACACCACTTTAACTGGCAATACATTGTGGAGTTGTAGTTTGGTGAGGCACCTTGGGAGAGAAAACTACAGAGCATGTAAAACGGCAACTACACAATAGGATTATAGCGGTTTCAGACCACTTTAATTGCCATGGCCACATGCTGTGGAATCCTAGGAGTTGTAAGTTTGGTGAGGCGTCATCTCTCTTTGGCAGGGAAGACTATAAAACTACAATTCTCATGATTCCATAGCATTGAACCTAAGGTAGTGTTGTATGTCAGGCTGTTCAGCCTGTGGTTGTGTGTGATGTTCATGCTGGGAATGGGGATGATGTTCCTGATGGTGGGCCAGGGTCTGTTGACAGTGGGGATGAGTGTTTGCCTGGGCCCGTGGACTATCCTTCATTTTGGGAACGTTTTTGCTAATTTTACTGCTTTGCCTACATATATACTTCAATAAACTGCTTGCTGATTTTACCAGCAAGCAGTTTACTGAAGAATATATGTAGGCAAAGCAGTAAAAGACGAGAGGACCGAGCTATCTCAGGAAGATTCACAAGGCCACATTCCTGGGAGAGGCCCTTCTCAGTCTTTCTCAGAGCAGCTGTGTGTAGACGATTTGTCAGGTGCAGAAGTCAATGAGAGTCAAGTTAATGAGAGTGTAGATAGAAAGCAAGGCTTTTGTAAACAGCGACAGAGTGCTCAGGTGCAAATAAGATCAGTTTGTTTACTGGAAAAGAGAGATAAGAAACCTTTATCTGGTGGTAAAGTCAAGAGAAATGTTTTCCTTTCGATTCTGAGAACTAGAAAAGCCTTTTACTGATTCATGGGAAAGAGTTGCCTCAGTTGGGTCAACGTTGGAATTTCACGACGGTCTTGCTTTCAAGTGCTCTTAGTTTCATGCACCAAGTTTTTGCCAAGCTCCTGATTTGTGTATCGGATTTTTCATGCTGCCTTGTTTCATGGATTGTTGTTCCAATGAATCTTATTTTGCCTTAAAGCTCATAGACTATCCTTCATTTTGGGAACGTTTTTGCTAATTTTACTACTTTGCCTACATATATTCTTCAATAAACTGCTTGCTGATTTTACCAGCAAGCAGTTTATTGAAGAATATATGTTGGCAAAGCAGTAAAATTAGCAAAATTAGGGGTTTAAGGTCAGAGGTGTTCCTGCTCTGGCGTACGACAGACACCGCATTAACTGCCATGGCATTGTGGAGTTGTAGTTTGGTGAGGCGCCTTGGGAGAGAAAGCTATAGGGGATGAAAAACTGCATCTACACATTGAAATTATAGCGGTTTCAGACCACTTTAATTGCCACGGCTCCATGCTCTGGAATCCTAGGAGTTGTAAGTTTGGTGAGACACTGGCTCTCTTTGGCAGGGAAGACTTTATAAAACTACAACTCCTATGATTCCATAGCATTGAGCCTAAGGCAGTTATTGTGGTTCAAACTGAGTTAATTTTACAGTGTAGATATAGCTGAACTGTCAAGTGGCATGTGAGACATTAATGAAAGAGGCTACTATCTTTAGCAGCAGACAATGAAAAAGAAACTCTGGGTTTATTTACATTCACTTGAGGGTGACTTTTCAACCATTTCTTACTATTTTTGTGCATTAACGACCTGCGCATAATGCAATTGAGTGGGACAGTGGTGCAAGATGAACGGCAGGCTTCGTCGCAAGCTCGAAAATGCTCTCAAAAGATCAAAGATAAGATAGAAAGCATCACATACGTTAACTTGGAAACGGAACAGTAATGGCTTTGTTGAGTTGCGCGAGAAGCCGGACACTTATCAACAGAGCTGTGCACGTGATGGTAATCTCTGGAGCTTTTGTGCATGTGAGGAGAAACCACAAAACTGTATTCTGACAAGAAGTAGAGTTGTGCATCTACACTGTAGAATTAATGCAGTTTGACCCCACTTTAGCTGCTATGGAAAGACAGGGATTGCAGTTTTGCAAGGTCTTGTGCTGGCGCTTCACCAAACTACATCTCCTGTGATTCCATAGCACCGAATCGTGGTGGTTAATGTGGTGTCAAGCTGTATCAATATCACAGTGTAGATGCACCCTCGGTGTTGCTATTGGTCATGTGAATCAGTCACTGGTCTGATATTTGGCTTCTTAATCAGCAATCAATGGGAAGGACCGGTCTCTTTGCAACACTCACCGGCTTCCTTTGCAAAATGGGGCGGCTTCAGGCTTTTGTGGTCTTCCTCTCCGCACGTGTTTGAAACCATTCTGCAAACAGATTAACTCGCAGACATTTGGAGTTACTATGAACAGGTTGCTTGCAAAAAATCTCCCCACCACAACACACAACCGAAGCATGGCCACAATATCTTATGATTGCAATCTATGTCTCTTTTTCCCACGCTACCCAGGAATGGGTGAGGACATTATTGAAT
Organism: Anolis sagrei; assembly: GCF_037176765.1. Taxonomy (NCBI): domain Eukaryota; kingdom Metazoa; phylum Chordata; class Lepidosauria; order Squamata; family Anolidae; genus Anolis; species Anolis sagrei. The sequence continues at coordinate 3,314,980 of NC_090034.1, read as the reverse complement.
GCCTTGCAGTTCTGGCAGATGGTTGTCGTTTCAATTTTTCTAGTGAAACTTACAGTCATTTGCGGTTTCCCGCTTTTCCCTCTCTTTTGTTCTTCCTTTCTCTTCTTTTTCTTTCTTTTCTACCATTCTTTCATCTCTTCTTCCTTCCTTTTCCTTCCCTCTTTTTATTTTCCTTCCTTCATCCCCTCTTCTCTTTCTTTACCTCCTTTTATACCTTTCTTTTCCTCCCTTCCTCCCTCCCTTCATCCCTCCTTTTCCTCTCCCCTCCCATCCCTTTCTTCTATTCCTCCATCTCCTCTTTCTTTTCCCTTTCTCCATCCCTTCTTCTTTCCCTTTCCTTCCCTCTTTTTATACCTTTATTTTCTTTCTTTCCTTCCTTCTTCCCTCCCTCCATTCCTTGATTCCTTCTTTGATCTCTCTTTCTTCCCTTCCCTCCCTTTCTTCTATTCCTCTCTCCTCTTTCTTTTCCTTTCCTTCATCCCTTCATCCTTCCCTTTCCTTACCTCCCTGTTCACCTTTCTTTCTCTTCCTTCAACCCTTCTTCCTTCCCTCTCTTTATACCTTTATTTTCCTCCCTCCATTCTTTTATCCCTTCTTTAATCTCTCTTTCTTCCCTTCCCTTCCTTTCTTCTATTCCTCCCTCTCCTCTTTCTTTTCCCTTCCTTCATCTTTTCTTCCTTAACTTTCCTTACCTCCCTTTATACCTTTCTCTTCTTTCATCCCTTCTTCCTTCCTTTTCCTTCCCTCTCTTTATACCTTTATTTTTCCTCCCTCTGTCCATTCCTTGATTCCTTCTTTAACCCCCCTTTCTTCCCTTTCCTTGCCTCCCTTTATACCTTTCTTTCCCTCCCTCCCTTCCTTCAGCCCTTCTTTTTCCTCTTCCCTCCCTTTGTTCTATTCATCCCTCTCCTCTTTCTTTTCTCTTCCTTCATCCCTTCTTCCTTCCCTTTCTTTCCCTGCCTTTATTTTCCTCCCTCCCTCCCTTCATCCCTTCTTTAATTCCTCTTTCTTCCCTTTCCTTACCTCCCTTTATACCTTTCTTTCCCTCCCTCCCTACCTTCATCCCTTCTTCTTTCCCTTCCCTCCCTTTCTTCTATTCCTCCCTCTCCTTCTTTTCCTTTCCTTCATCCCTTCATCCTTCCCTTTCTTTCCCTCTCTTTATACCTTTATTTTTCCTCCCACCCTCCCTTCCTCCGTCCATTCCTTGATTCCTTCTTTAATCCCTCTTTCTTCTCTTTCCTTCCCTCCTTTTATACCTTTCTTTCCCTCCCTCCCTCCTTTCATCCCTTCTTTTTTCTCTTCCCTTTCCTCCCTTTCCTCTATTCCTTCCTCTCCTCTTCCTTCATCCCTTCTTCCTTTCCTCTCCTTCCCTCTCTTTATACCTTTATTTTCCTCCCTCCCTCCTTTCATTGATCCCTTCTTTAACCCCTCTTTCTTCCCTCCCCTCCCTTTCTTCTATTCCTCCCTCTCTTCTTTCTTTTCCCTCCCTTCATTCCTTCTGCCTTAACTTTCCTTCCTTCTCTTTATACTTTTCTTTCTCTTCCTTCATCCCTTCTTCCTTCCCTCCCCTCCCCTCCCCTCCCTTTATACCTTTCTTTCCCTCCCTCCCTCCTTTCATCCCTTCTTTTTCCCTTCTCTTCCCTTCCCTTCCCTTCTTTTCTTCTATTCCTCCCTCTCCTCTTTCTTTTCATTTCCTTCATCCCTTCTTCCTTAACTTTCCTTCCCTCTCTTTATACCTTTATTTTCCTTCCTTCCTTCCTCCCTCCCTCCCTCCCTCCCTCCTTCTCTCCCTCCCTGTCTCCCTTCTTCCCTTCTTTACTCCCTCTTTCTTCCTTTTTCTTACCTCCTTTTATACCCTTTCCCCTTCCTCCCTTCTTTTCTTAATCCCTTCTTTAATTCCTCTTTCTTCCATTTCCTTACCCCTCTTTATACCTTTCTTTCCCTTCCTTCCTTCCTTCCTTAATACCTTCCGTCTTCCCTCCCCTCCATTCCTTCTATTCCTCCCTTTCCTCTTTCTTTTCCTTCTTCCCTTCCTCACTTTCCCTCGTACACTTTGCTACTTCCTTTGTTCCTTTCCTTTTCCTCTGCTCTGTGGTGTTTTTTTTTTCCAGGTCAGACCCCTTAATTATTTTAGGTTGGATAACGAAGAATAGATGTGCAAAGTTTGCTCTAGAGGAGCCTTTGTGGCACAAACCTACCAACCAAAATACATCCAAACTTCTATATACAGAGATTTATTTATACCTCAGTTATATTTGTCTGCCTGTTGCTGCCACCTGACACTGAAGGCCTGCATTTCTCTAGCTGTCTATCAGATCTACTCAATGCTAATGCTGCTTAAGAAACCTCTAACTAGTCAGAGGACGAGTAGGAAAAGTAAGAAATATGGGGGGGGGGGGGGGTGTCGGGACCCCTAAGAGGGTCATGAGGGGGGTGTCAGAAGGGCCACCAAAGACCATCACAAAACATGGTATTTTCTGTTGTTCATGGGGGTTCTATGTGGGAAATTTGGCCCAGTTCTATCATTGGTGGGGTTCAGAATGCTCTTTGATTGTCCGCGAACTATAAATCCCAGCAACTACAATTCCCAAATGTCAAGGTCTATTTTCCCCAAACTCCACCAATGTTTACATTTGGGCACATTGAATATTCGTGCCAAGTTTGGTCCTGATCCATCATTGTTTGAGTCCACAGTGCTCTCTGGATGGAGGTGAACTGCAACTCCAAACCTCAAGGTCAATGCCCACCAAACCCTTCCAGTATTTTCTGTTAGTCATGGGAATTCTGTGTGCCAAGTTTGGTTCAATTCCATCGTCAGTGGAGTTCACAATGTTCTTTGATTGTAGCTGAACTATAAATCCCAGCACTAAAACTCCCAAATGTCAAGGTCTATTTTCCTCCAACTCCACCAGTGTTCACATTTGAGCATATTGAGTATTGGCACCAAGTTTGGTCCAGATCCATCATTGTTTGAGTCCACAGTGCTCTCTGGATGTAGGTGAACTATAACTTCCAAACTCAATGTCAATGCTCACCAAACCCTTCCGGTATTTTCTATTGGTTGTGGAGCTCTGTGTGCCAAGATTGGTTCAATTCCATCACTGGTGGAGTTCAGAATGCTCTTTGACTGTAGGTGAACTACAACTCCCAAACTCAAGGTTAGTGCTCACCAAACCCTTCCGGTATTTTCTACTGGTTGTGAAGCTCTGTGTGCCAAGATTGGTTCAATTCCATCATTGGTGGAGTTCAGAATGCTCTTTGACTGTAGGTGAACTACAACTCCCAAACTCAAGGTCAGTGCTCACCAAACCCTTCCGGTATTTTCTATTGGTTGTGGAGCTCTGTGTGCCAAGATTGGTTCAATTCCATCACTGGTGGAGTTCAGAATGCTCTTTCATTGGGGGCGAACTATAAGTCCCAGCAACTACAACTTCCAAATGTCAAGCTCTATTTTCCTCAAATTCCACCAGTGTTCACATTTGGGCATATTGAGTATTTGTGCCGTTGTATTGTCGAAGGCTTTCATGGCTGGAATCACTGGGTTGTTGTAGGTTTTTCCGGGCTATATGGCCATGTTCTAGAGGCATTCTCTCCTGACGTTTTGCCTGCATCTATGGCAAGCATCCTCAGAGGTAGTGAGGTCTGTTGGAACTGTGAAAAGGGGTTTTTATATCTGTGGAATGACCAGGGTGGGACAAAGGACTCTTGTCTGCTGGAGCTAGGTGTGCCATTGTTTGAGTCCACAGTGCTCTCTGGATATAGGTGAACTACAACTCCCAAACTCAAGGTCAGTGCTCACCAAACCCTTCTAGTATTTTCTATTGGTTGTGGAGCTCTGTGTGCCAAGATTGGTTCAATTCCATCATTGGTGGAGTTCAGAATGCTCTTTGATTGTAGGCGAACTATAAATCCCCGCAACTACAACTCCCAAATGACAGAATCCCAACCCCACCAGTATTCAAATGTGGGCGTATTGCGTATTTGCACCAAATTTGGTGCAAATGAATCAAAATACATTCTGCATATCTGATATTTACATTATGATTCATAACAGTAGTGAAATGGCAGTTACGACGTAGCAACGAAAACAATGTTATGGTTGGGGGTCACCACAACCCAACATAAGGGGTCGCGGCATTAGGAAGGTGGAGAAACAGTGGTCTATTGCAACCTAGAGTGTGTCTATGACAATATTATTATTAGGTTCTTGTGGGTTTTTTCGGGCTATATGGCCATGTTCTAGAGGCATTTCTCCTGACGTTTCGCCTGCATCTATGGCAAGCATCCTCAGAGGGAGTGAGGTCTGTTGGAAGTAGGACAATGGGTTTATATATCTGTGGAATGGCTGGGGTGGGGCAAAGAGCCCTTCTCTGCTGGAGCTAGGTGTGAATGTTTCAACTGACCACCTTCATTAGCATTTGAAGGCCTGGCTGAGCCTGGGAAAATCTTTTGTTGAGAGGTGTTAAGATGTACCTGTTTGTTTCCTCTCTGTTGTTGTGCTGTTGTAATTTTAGAGTTTTTTAACACTGGTAGCCAGATTTTGTTCATTTTCATGGTTTCCTCCTTTCTGTTGAAGTTGTCCACATGCTTCTTGTGGATTTCGATGGCTTCTCTGTGTAGTCTGACATGGTGGTTGTGAGAGTGGTCCAGCATTTCTGTGTTCTCAAATAATACGCTGTGTCCAGGCTGGTTCCCCAGGTGCTCTACTATGGCTGATTTCTCTGGTTGACGTAGTCTGCAGTGCCTTTCATGTTCCTTGATTCTTGTTTGGGCAAAGCTGCGTTTGGTGGTCCCTATGTAGACTTCTTGTCCCCAGCTGCATGGTACACGGTAGACTCCTGCAGAGGTGAGAGGATCCCTCTTGTCCTTTGCTGAACGGAGCATTGGTTGGATTTTCTTGGTGGGTCTGGAGATTGTTTGTATGTTGTGTTTCCTCATCAGCTTCCCTATGCGGTCAGAGCTCTTTGCCCCACCCCAGCCATTCCACAGATATATACAAACCCATTTTTCCTACTTCCAGCAGACCTCACTACCTCTGAGGATGCTTGCCATAGATGCAGGCGAAAAGTCAGGAGAGAACGCCTCTAGAACATGGCCATATAGCCCGAAAAAACCCACAAGAACCTAGTGATTCCAGCCATGAAAGCCTTCGACAATACAATATTATTATTATTTTGCTGGCAAGATCATAGAATAAGAAGAACTCTCCGTAATTTTTCTTACTCTCCTTTGGAGCCAAATCCATCTCCTGGGCATTATCAAGAAGCCTTCTTTCTATTTCGTGCCTGCCTGCCACTGTGCTGGGAACAACCTGTCAAGCGTTTGCAAATGCTAAAGCCAACTTTGACTGACAGTTGTCCCTACGAGGAGCTCTTGGGAATGGAAACGTCGCCGACCAGGGCCCGGGTTGCTGGAGATGTGTGAGGAAGCTTGAAGGGGAAATCCTAGCGGGAGGCTGCGCATGGATGCCAAGGCTGGGACAGAGAAGCGGTGCGGACAGGACGTATCGGGGGAGAAAGACATCCCATTGGGGGCTTTGCTTTCTGCACTGGACAGCTGCCACTCGTCCTCTTTTCTCTTTCATCCTCCCACGTGGCATCCCTGGAGTTTGTGTTCCTTCTGTGGGGAGAACAGGAGGACAGCCATGGCGTTCCCAAAGATGGGGATTTGGTGACAGGTACAATGACACATTGAGTTCATTCCTGATGGGAGCATATCACAAAATCATAGACTTGGAAGAGACCGCATGAGGCCATCTAGTCCAACCCACTTCTTCCAGGCAGGAAAAGCACCCCTGACAGCTCACCAAACAGGCACAAAGAAGAGATGTAGTAGCCATGGGCATCGAGGGCTATAACCTCTTTCACAGAAACCAAACAAAGGGGAGAGGAGGCGGAGTTGCCTTATATGTCAAAAACTGTTATGCTGCAGAAGAGATGCAAGAGAGCAATCCGGGAAACCAACTTGAAAGCATCTGGATAAGAATCAAGGGAACTGGGACTCAAAAAGATCTTGTTGTAGGCGTCTACTACAGACCTCCAAGCTAGGAGGAAGAACTTGATGAAGTCTTCTGCTAACAGTTGACCAAACAGGCATAGAGAAGAGATGTAGTAGTCATGGGCAATTTTAACTATCCCGATATTTGTTGGAAAATGAACTCGGCCAAGAGTACAAAGTCCAACAAATTCCTCGCTTGCCTTGTAGACAGTTAGTTCCATGGTCCAGAAGGCAGAAGAGGCAACAAGGGGGTCAGCTACTCTTGATCTCATCCTAACAAATGTGGAGGACCTGATCGATGTGGTTGAAGTTGTCAGATCCTTAGGGGCGAGTGACCATGTGCTCCTGCAATTTGAGGTACAAAGAAGGCCAAGATGAAGACAAGTCAAACCTGCATTTTGGATTTTAGGAGAGCTGACTTCCAAAAAATGAAGGAAATACTGAGCAGCATTCCGTGGACACAGATACTAAAAGACAAGGGAGTTACAGATAGATGGGAATTTTTCAAGAGTGAAATACTCAAGGTGCAATTGTAAACAGTGCCAACAAAGAGAAAAAACAGGACAAGTGCAAAGAAGCCAGAATGGATGTCCAAAGAACTTCCAACTGTGCTAAGACTCAAAAGAGACATGCAGAAGAAGTGGAAAAAGGGAGAAATCACCAAAGAAGAATTCAAACATATAGCCAACTCCTGTAGGGAAAAGTTTCGCAAGGCTAAAGCACAAAATGAACTCAGGCTTGCCAGGAACATTAAAAACAATAAAAAGGGCTTCTTTTCTTATGTTAGTAGAAAAAGGAAGAACAAGGAGGCGATAGGGCCTCTTCGAGGAGAAGATGGGGCAATGCTGACAGGGGATAGGGAAAAGGCAGAACTACTTAATTCCTTCTTTGCCTCGGTCTTCTCACAAAAAGAAAGTCATCTTCAACCTCAGCAAGATGGAGTGGATGAGGGATTAGAGGACATCCAACCCCAAATAGCGAAACAAGTCGTCCAGGAATATCTGGCTGCTCTAAACAAGTTCAAGTTCCCGGAGCCAGATCAACTACACCCAAGAGTGTTGAAGGAACTAGCGAAAGTCATTTCGGAACCATTGGCAATAATCTTTGAGAGTTCTTGGAGAACGGGAGAAGTTCCAGCAGATTGGAAGAGGGCCAATGCTGTAGGGATTTTGAACTGTAAGGAATTATGGCAGTTGGAGTCCGAAACACCTGGAGGTCTGAAGTTGGTCCATGCCTGCTCTATGGTCTGGATAAAGCATTAGCTTCCTTCGGAGTCGGGGAGAACTTGGGCGGAGGTCTGCTGCCCGTCTCCATCTCCATTCCCTCCGCTCTTTCTCTTCTGGCCAGACAAGAGCTTTCAAGGCGGCGCCGCTTTCCTCCGGCATCATCTCCTCTGAGACGGGAGACGCAGCTTAATGGGAGGCCTTCTTTGCAGGCAGGAAGCCTTGGGATCGGTTGCCAGCCTGGCCAAACAGGACTGGGAAATAGCCTGAAAGCCAAAGGGACTCAATGCCAGGAAGTGTCATGAACCCTCAGTGAGATACTATATGACCGAGCGCCAACTTCTTTGTCTCAAGAGTGTGGAAATGTTACTTTTGGGGGAGGGGGTCTGCAGCTTCCTAGCAAGCTGAGGGTCTCTTCCGGTGGAGACTCTTCCTCTGGAAGTTTTTGGACTGAGGCTGGACGGCCATCTGCCAGGAGGGCTTTCACTGTGTCTTCCTGCCTGGATGACGGTTGGACTAGATGTCTCTTCTTTTGGATGTTTTTGAGTTGAGGCTGGATGGCCATCTTCCAGGAGGGCTCTGACTCTGTCTTACCTGCCTGGAAGACACAGGGTCTATTGTGGTGGAGTCTCCTCCTTTGGAGGTTTATTGTGGTGGAGTCTCCTCCTTTGGAGGTTTTTGAACTGAGGCTGGGTGGCCATCTCTCAGGAGGGCTTTGACTGTGTTTTCCTGGCTGATGAAAGTAGGACTAGATACCCTTTGAGGCTGGATGATCGTCTATCGGAAGGGCTTTGACTGTGTCTTCCTGCCTATTGGACTAGATGCCCTTTGAGGTATGACTAGATCGCCTTTGAGGGTCTCTTCTGGTGGAGTCTCCTCCTCTGGAGGTTTTTGAACTGAGGCTGGATGGCCATCTGTTGGGAGGGCTTTGACTGTGTCTTCCTGCCTGGCTGATGGAGGTAGGACTAGATGCCCTTTGAGGATCTCTTCTGGTGGAGTCTCCTCCTCTGGAGGTTTTTGAACTGAGGCTGGATGGCCATCTGTTGGGAGGGCTTTGACTGTGTCTTCCTGCCTGGCTGATGGAGGTAGGACTAGATGCCATTTGGGGGTCTCTTCTGGTGGAGTCTCCTCCACCTTTGAGGACCTTTTCCGGTGGAGCCTCCTTCTCTGGAGGTTTTTGAACTGAGGCCAGATGGCCATCTGTCAGGAGGGCTTTGACTGTGTCTTCCTGCCTGGCTGATGGAGGTAGGATTAGATGCCCTTAGAGGGTCTCTTCCAGTGGAATCTCCTCCTCTGGAAGCTTTTGAACTGACGCTGAATGGCTATCTGCTGGAAGGGCTTTGACTGAAACAGTCAAAGCCCTTCCGGGCTTCCTGGCTGATGGAAGTAGGACTAGATACCCGTTGAGGCTGGATGATCATCTGTTGGAAGGGTTTTGACTGTGTCTTCCTGCCTGTTGGACTAGATGCCCTTTGAGAGTCTCTTCTGGTGGAATCTCCTCCTCTGGAGGTTTTTGAATTGAGGCTGGATGGCCATCTGCCGGGAGGGCTCTGACTGCATCTTCCTGCTTGGCTGATGGAGGTAGGACTAGATGCTCTTTGAGGGTCTCTTCTGGTGGAGGCTCCTCCACCTTTGAGGACCTTTTCCGGTGGAGCCTCCTTCTCTGGAGGTTTTTGAACTCAGGCTGGATGGCCATCTGTCAAGAGGGCTTTGACTGTGTCATCCTTCCTGGCTGATGGAGGTAGGACTAGATGCCCTTTGAGGGTCTCCTCCAGCAGAATCTCCTCCACCTTTGAGGATCTTTTCTGGTGGAGCCTCCTCCTCTGGAAGTTTTTGAACTGAGGCCGGATGGCCATCTGTTGGGAGGGCTTTGACTGTGTCTTCCTTCCTGGCTGATGGAGGTAGGACTAGATGCCCTTTGAGGGTCTCTTCTGGTGGAATCTCCTTCTCTAGAGGCTTTTGAACTGAGGAGGTTAAGAGGGCTTTCACTGTGTCTTCCTGCCTGGCTGATGGAGGTTGGACTAGATGCCCTTTGAGGGTCTCTTCCGGTGGAACCTCCTCCTCTGGAGGTTTTTGAACTGAGGCTGGATGGCCATATGTTGGAAGGGCTTTGACTGTGTCTTCCTGGCTGATGGAAATAGGACTAGATGCCCTTTGAGGGTCTCTTCCCGTGGAATCTCCTCCTCTGGAAGTTTTTAACTGAGGCTGGATGGCCATCTTCCAGGAGGGCTCTGACTGTGTCTTCCTGTATGACTGATAGATGTAGGACTAGATACCCTTTGAGGGTCTATTCCGGTGGAGTCTCCTTCTCTGGAAGGTTTTGAACTGAGGCTGGATGGCTATCTGTCGGGAAGGCTTTGACTGTGTATTCCTGGCTGGCTGATGGAGGTAGGACTAGATGCCCTTTGAGGGTCTATTCTGGTGGAATTTCCTCTTCTGGAGGTTTTTGAACTGAGGCTGGATGGCCATATGTTGGGAGGGCTTTGACTGTGTATTCCTGGCTGGCTGATGGAAATAGGACTAGATGCCCTTTGAGGGTCTCTTCTGGTGGAGCCTCCTTATCTGGAGGTTTTTGAACTGAGGCTGGATGGCCGTCTGTTGGGAGGGCTTTGATTGTGTATTCCTGGCTGCCTGATGGACGTTGGACTAGATGCCCTTGGAGGGTCTATTCTGGTGGAGTCTCCTCCTCTGGAGGTTTTTGAACTGAGGTTGGATGGCCATCTCTCGGGAGGGCTTTGACTGCATCTTCCAGTGAGGCAGCCTTTGTTTGTGGTGCGGAGGTGTGGAATCTGAAATCCACTTGTTTACAAGAGAGAAAACAGCAAAGCTTCCATCCCCCGGCCGGCTGCAACAATGCCACTATTGTGACCGGCCTGGCTGTGCAGATGCCCAGTGACTGGTGGTGTTGGTTGTGGGCACACAACGGCGCCTTTGCAAAACATGCTTCCCATGAAGACCTTTGGCCTTGGCCGGTCCCTTCGCCTCTTGGAGAGAGAGCAGAGAAGCCTGGCCTTTGTCCCTTCCCTTGGCCAGAGAGGTCTGTCCACCTTTTGTGCCGAAAGCACAACCAGAGATCGGCCTGGGAACGTCAAGGACGTGGTCCAGAAACAGTGGGCGATGAGGAGCAAACTATTGGGTTGCTTAGACAAACAGCATCGGCTTCCTCTGCTGAGCAAGAAAACACAGTCGACTCTCAGTTAGCCACCGATTGTTGATTGACATACTTTTGATGATGGCGAATCCTGACGTATTTGGAAACACAGAGCCAAAATAATAAGGCCGTAGTATCTATTTACCCTAGTTTCAGCACCAGCTCCAAAAATACTGTGGTTTTAAGATGCACCCCATTTTTGGAGATTTTTCATTGTGAAACTGAGAAACTGCAAGTCGCTTCTGGTGTGAGGGAATTGCCCGTCTGCAAAGATGTCAGATTTTTGGATTTTTGGAGATGTTTCTATAGGAAACTTCCGTGCCTCAAGGCTACAGAATCATGGGAGTTGTAGTTTGTGTGAGACACAAGCACTTTTTGGCTAAGAACGCTAAAGGCTGCTTGGCGCATCCGAGTAGGGCGCCACGTTATCATGGGGGGCCACACCTGAGCAAATCTGGATTTAAGTGCTCGCCTCGGCTTCAGAAGGCAGACTGGCCTTTCTCCGTATTCCCCGCTGAGGCCGAGGCATCGGCCGATGTGAGAAAATCAATGTGCCTTTGGAAGGAGGAGGAGCGCAAGTGTGACATGCATTGGTGTGCCAGGCACGTTTGTTTTATTGACCACCCCAGCCACGCAGATGGTGTTTACCCAGGAGCAAAGGCAGGGCAAAGGCTCCTTGCAGTTGAGGCCTCTCCATTACCTTGGTTTTCTTTCCTTTTTCAAAACAGCACTGTCTCCCTCCCTCCCTTTCTTCCTCTCTCCCTTCCTTCTTGTGTCCCTCCTTTCTTTCCTCCCTTCTTTCCTTCCTCCTTCTATTCCTCCCTTCTCTTTTCCTCCCTCCTTCTCTTCCTCCCTTTCTTCCTCCCTTCCCCTCTCCCTCTCCCTCTGTCTCTTCCTCCCTCCCTCCTTCTTTCTCTCTTCCCTCCTTCCTCTCTCCCTTCCTCCCTTCCTTCTTCTCTTCCTCTCTCCATTCCTCTTCCTCTCTCCCTTTCTCTACTCCATTCCTCTCTTCCCCCTTCCCTTCCTCTATCCCTCTCCCCTTCCCTCTCTTCCACCTTCTCTTCCTCCCTTTTTACCCCCCTTCCTCTCTCCTTCCGTCTCTTCTTCCCTCCCTCCTTCCCTCTCTCTTCCCTCTTTCTCACCCTTCCTCTCTTCCTCCCTCCCTTCTTCCTCCCTCCCTCCCTCCCTCTCTTCTGCCTTCTCTTCCTCCCTTCCTTCTTCTCTTCCTCTCTCCCTTCCTCTTCCTCCTTTCCTCTCTTCTTTTCTTTCCTCCCTTCCTCTCTTCCTCCTTCCCTTCCTCTATCCCTTCCCTTTCTTCCTCCCTCCTTCTCTTCCTCACTTTCTTCCTCCCTTCCCCTCTCCCTCTCCCTCTGTCTCTTCCTCCCTCCTTTCTCTCTTCCCTCCTTCCTCTCTCCCTTCCTCCCTTCCTCCCTTCCTTCTTCTCTTCCTCTCTCCATTCCTCTTCCTCTCTCCCTTTCTCTTCTCCATTCCTCTCTTCCCCCTTCCCTTCCTCTATCCCTTCCCTTTCTTCCTCCCTTCCTCTCCCCTTCCCTCTCTTCCACCTTCTCTTCCTCCCTTTTTACCCCCCTTCCTCTCTCCCTCCGTCTCTTCTTCCCTCCCTCCTTCCCTCCCTCTTCCCTCTTTCCTCTCTCCCTTCCTCTCTTCCTCCCTCCCTTCTTCCTCCCTCCCTCCCTCTCTTCTGCCTTCTCTTCCTTCCTTCCTTATTCTCTTCCTCTCTCCCTTCCTCTTCCTCCTTTCCTCTCTTCCTTTCTCTCCTCCCTTCCTCTCTTCCTCCTTCCCTTCCTCTATCCCTTCCCTTTCTTCCTCCCTCCTTCTCTTCCTCCCTTTCTTCCTCCCTCCCGCCCTCCCTCTCCCTCTGTCTCTTCCTCCCTCCCTCCTTCTTTCTCTCTTTCCTCCTTCCTCTCTCCCTTCCTTCCTTCTTCCCTTCCTGCTTCTCTTCCTCTCTCCATTCCTCTTCCTCTCTTCCTTTCTCTCCTCCCTTCCTCTCTTCCTCCTTCCCTTCCTCCATCCCTTCCCTTTCTTCCTCCCTTCCTCTCCCCCTCCCTCTCTTCCCCCCTCCCTCCTTTCTCTCTTCCTCCCTCCCTCTCTTCCACCTTCTCTTCCTTCCTTTTTAGCCCCCCTTCCTCTCTCCCTCTGTCTCTTCTTCCCTCCCTCCTTCCCTCTCTCTTCCCTCCTTCCTCTCTCCCTTCCTCTCTTCCTCCCTCCCTTCTTCCTCCCTCCCTCCCTCTCTTCTGCCTTCTCTTCCTCTGTTTCTTCCTTCCTCTCTCCCTCTCCCTTCCTCTCTTTCTTCCTTCTTCTCTTCCTCCCTTCCTTCTTCTCTTCCTCTCTCCCTTCCTCTTCCTCCTTTCCTCTCTTCCTTTCTCTCCTCCCTTCCTCTCTTCCTCCTTCCCTTCCTCCATCCCTTCCCTCTCTTCCTCCCTTCCTCTCCCCCTCCTTCTCTTCCCCTCCCTCCCTCCTTTCTCTCTTCCTCCCTTCCTCTCTTCCACCTTCTCTTCCTCCCTTTTTACCTCCTTCCTCTCTCCCTCCGTCTCTTCTTCCCTCCCTCCCCTCTCTCTTCCCTCCTTCCTCTCTCCCTTCCTCTCTTCCTCCCTCCCTTCTTCCTCCCTCCCTCCCTCTCTTCTGCCTTCTCTTCCTCCGTTTCTTCCTTCCTCTCTCCCTTCCTCTTCCTCCTTACCTCTCTTCCTTTCTCTCCTCCCTTCCTCTCTTCCTCCTTCCCTTCCTCCATCCCTTCCCTTTCTTCCTCCCTTCCTCTCTTCCCCTCCCTCCTTCCCTTCCTTCCTTACTTCCTTTCTCTCTTCCTCCACCGAGGAAGTACTCTATCGGTGTCACAAATGGACGATGAAGTGACAGCTCCCCCGGTGGCCAGAATTCAAAAAGCATATCCTCATGAAGCTGGAATGTTAAATAGCCTCTGTGTCTCTGCATCTATGGCATTGAATGTTTGCCGTGTATATGTGCATTGTGATCCGCCCTGAGTCCCCTGCGGGGTGAGACGGGCGGAATATCCATACTGTACATACATAAATAAACCTGCTGCCTTTTCAGATTTCAACTCCCACGATTCCTTGCAGTGGCCTGGCTTAGCTATGGTCCACGGGAGTGATTATTATTATGATTTTGGTTACTTCTACCCCGCCCTTCTCACCCCGGAGGGGACTCAGGGCGGCTCACAAAGGCACAATTCGATGCCGGCATCACATAACAGTAGTATAAAACAACATAGCAGCAATTAACAGTTAGCAACAGTTTCTGCATTACCACAATAAAACCAATAAAAACCACTTACACCTAATTAACGGTCAGCGTTCGCCATCTCATAGTCCAAATTCCAATTCCACTTTGTCAGTCCTGTCAGTCCTAGTCGTCTGATTGTCCTTATCTAGTTGTCAGATTGCCCACAGGCCTGGTCCCACAACCACGTCTTTAATTTCCTCCTAAAGGAGAGGAGGGAGGTTGATGACCTAATTTCCCCCGGGAGTGAGTTCTACAGGTGAGGGGCCACCACCGAGAAGGCCCTGCTCCTCGTCCCTACCAACCTCACTTGTGATAGAATCATAGAATCCTAGAATCCTAGAATTGGAAGAGACCTCATGTGCCATCCAGTCCAACCCCATTCTGCCAAGAAGCAGGAATATTGCATTCAAATCACCCCTGACAGATGGCCATCCAGCCTCTGCTTAAAAGCTTCCAAAGAAGGAGCCTCCACCACACTCCGGGGCAGAGAGTTCCACTGCTGAACGGCTCTCACAGTCAGGAAGTTCTTCCTCATGTTCAGATGGAATCTCCTCTCTTGTAGTTTGAAGCCATTGTTCCATTGCGTCCTAGTCTCCAAGGAAGCAGAAAACAAGCTTGCTCCCTCCTCCTCCCTGTGGCTTCCTCTCACATATTGATACATGGCCCTCATCATATCTCCTCTCAGCCTTCTCTTCTTCAGGCTACACATGCCCAGTTCCCTAAGCCGCTCCTCATAGGGCTTGTTCTCCAGACCCTTGATCATTTTAGTCGCCCTCCTCTGGACACATTCCAGCTTAGCGGTTGGGTTGAGAGCAGGGCCTCCCCAGAAGATCTTAGACTTCGAGGTGGGACGTAGAAGGAGATGCGTTCGGACAGATACGCTGGAACTGTGTAGGGTTTTGTAGGTCAAAACCAGCACCTTGAATTGTGCTCGGAACTGAACCGGCAGACACAACAGGGGGGTGGTGTGCTCCCTGTATGACGCTCCTGTGAGCAATCTGGCTGCCGCTCGCTGGACCAGTTGAAGTTTCCGAACAGTCTTCAAGGGCAACCCCACGTAGAGTGCGTTGCAGTAGTCTATACGGGATGTAACAAGAGCGTGGACCACTGTGGCCAAGTCAGACTTCCCAAGGAATGGGCGCAACTGGTGCACATGTTTTAATTGTGCATAAGTTCTCCCGGCCACCACCAAGACCTGGGCTTCCAGGCTCAGCGATGAGTCCAGGATCACTCCCAAGCTGCGAACCTGCGTCTTACGACTGACCAAGTTGTGGTCCAAGGAGTTGTGGTCCAAGGCACCTGAACAGTTGGAGAAGACCAACATAACACACGCCAGGGAAAGGACGCATGGGTTGCAGAAGAAAATGTGGCTTCGTCAGTCTAGTTCTCCAAGACTGACTCAACGTAGAGCTGCTTTTGAGGAGAGCACGCTTCCCTCAAGCCCTGGCGTGTTTCATACTTGGAAAAACCACTTCTGTGTGTGGAAATATCCTTCCTCGACTCAGAGGCTGAGAGGTTCCCCATCTGTCTTGCAAGGCTTCCTCTAATGCAGGCATGGGCCAACTTTGGCCCTCCGTCCAGGTGTTTTGGACTTCAACTCCCACAATTCCTAACAGCCTACCGGCTGTTAGGAATTGTGGGAGTTGAAGTCCAAAACACCTGGACGGAGGGCCAAAGTTCGCCCATGCCTGCTCTAATATATGCTGTTTTCAAAGAATAATAATATTAATAATCTAATTTTATTTCTTACCTGCCTCTCCTCATTCCCCGAGGTGGGTTACAGCGTTATTAAAACATATAAACATGGCAAAAATACCGCAAATACTCATATTAATATGAATTTCTATCAACCAGGCATGGACAAACTTGGGGGCCGTATGGTAACACTTACTGCTATGAGGACCGGCCCAGTGATGGAAGGAAGGAAGGAAAGAGAGAAGGGAGGAAGGGAAGGGAGGAAGGGAAGAGAAGGGAAGGGAAGGATGGAAGGAGAAAGAGGGAGGGAGGAAAGGAGGAAGGAAAGAGAAGGAAGGAAAGACAAAAGGAAGGAAGGAGGAAAGGAGGAAAGCGTGGAAGGAAGGAAGGGAAAGAAGAAGGAAAGAGAGAAGGAAGGAAGGACAAAAGGGAAGGGAAGGAGAAAGAGGGAAGGAGAGAAGGAAGGAAGGATGAAAGGGAGGAAGGGAAGGATGGAAGGAGAAAGAGGGAGGGAAGGGAGGGAGGGAAGGAAGAAGGAAAGAGAAGGAAGGAAAGACAAAAGACAGGGAAGGAGAAAAGGACAAAAGGGTGGAAGGAAGGAAGAAAGAAAGGGAAAGACAAAGGAAATAGAGAAGGAAGGAAGGACAAAAGGGAAGGATGGAAGGAAAAAGAGGGAGAGAGGAAAGAAAGGACAAAAGGTGGAAGGAAAGGAGAAAGAGAGAGGGAAGGAGGAAAGAGGGAGAGAAGGAAGGAGGGATGAAAGGGAGGAAGGGAAGGATGGAAGGAGAAAGGTGGAGAAGGAGAAGGTCAAGGAAGGAAGGAAAGACAAAAGGGAAGGAAGGAAGGGAAGGACGAAGGAAAGACAAAAGGGAAGGAATGGTGGAAGGGGAAAGAGGGAAGGAAGAGAGAGAGAGGGAAGGAGGAAAGGATGAGAGAAGGAAGGAAAGACAAAAGGCAGGGAAGGAGGAAAGGACAAAGGGTGGAAGGGAAGGAAGGAAGGGAAAGAGGAAGGAAAGAGAGAAGGAAGGACAAAAGCGAAGGAAAGGAGGAAGGGAAGAGAGAAGGAAGGAAGGATGTAAGGTAGGAAGGGAAGGATGGAAGGAGAAAGAGGGGAAAAAGGAAGGGGGAGAGGGAAGGATGGAAAGACAAAAGGGAAGGAAGGAAGGGAAGGAGGAAGAAAAGAGAAGGAAGGATGGAAGGAGGGAGTGAGGGGAGCAAGGGAAGGAGGAAGGAAAGAGGGAAGGAAGGAAAGACAAAAGGCAGGGAAGGAGGGAAGGACAAAAGGGTCGAAGAGAAGGAAGGGATAAAGAAAAGAGAGAAGGAAGGAAGGACGAAAGTGAAGGATGGAAAGAAAAAGAGGGAGAGAGGGAAGAAAGGACAAAAGGTGGAAGGAAAGGAGTAAGAGGTAGGGAAGGAGGAAGGAGAGAGAAGGAAGGAAGGACGAAAGGGAGGGAGGAAAGGATGGAAGGAGAAAGGTGGAGAAGGGGAAGGGGGAGAGGGAAGGAAGGAAAGACAAAAGGGAAGGGAAGGAGGGAGGGAGGGAAGGAGGGAAGGATGAAGGAAAGACAAAAAGGAAGGAAGGAAGGAAGGAAGGAAGGAAGGAAGGAAGGAAGGACAAAAGGGAAAGAAGGATGGAAGGAGAAAGAGGGAAGGAAGGGAAGAGAGAAGGAAGGAAAGGCAAAAGGCAGGGAAGGAGGAAAGGACGAAAGGGTGGAAGGGAAGGAAGGGAAAAAGGAAGGAAAGAGAAGGAAGGAAGGAAGGACAAAAGTGAAGGATGGAAGGAAAAAGAGGGAGAAAGGGAAGAAAGGACAAAAGGTGGAATGAAAGGAGAAAGAGGTAGGGTAGGAGGAAGGAGAGGGAAGGAAGGACTAAAGGGAGGAAGGGAAGGATGGAAGGAAAAAGGTGGAGAAAGTGAAGGAGGAGAGGGAAGGAAGGAAAGACAAAAGGGAAGGGAAGGGAAGGAGGGAAGGATGAAGGAAAGACAAAAAGGAAGGAAGGAAGGAAGGAAGGAAGGAAGGAAGGAAGGAAGGAAGGAAGGAAGGAAGGACAAAAGGGAAAGAAGGATGGAAGGAGAAAGAGGGAAGGAAGGGAAGAGAGAAGGAAGGAAAGGCAAAAGGCAGGGAAGGAGGAAAGGACGAAAGGGTGGAAGAGAAGGAAGAGATAAAGGAAGAAAAGAGAGAAGGAAGGAAGGACAAAAGTGAAGGATGGAAAGAAAAAGAGGGAGAGAGGGAAGAAAGGACAAAAGGTGGAAGGAAAGGGGAAAGAGGGAGGGAAGGAGGAAGGACGAAAGGGAGGGAGGAAAGGATGGAAGGAGAAAGGTGGAGAAGGGGAAGGGGGAGAGGGAAGGAAGGAAAGACAAAAGGGAGGGAAGGAGGGTAGGATGAAGGAAAGACAAAAGGGAAGGAAGGAAGGAAGGAAGGAAGGAAGGAAGGAAGGAAGGAAGGAAGGAAGGGAAGGAGGAAGGAAGGAAGGAAGGAAGGAAGGAAGGAAGGAAGGAAGGAAGGAAGGAAGGACAAAAGGATGGAAGGAGAAAGAGGGAAGGAAGGGAAGAGAGAAGGGAAAGACAAAAGGCAGGGAAGGAGGAAAGGACAAAAGGTTGGAAAGGAAGGAAGGAAAGAGAGAAGGAAGGAAGAATAGGATGGTAAGAGAGAGGAGAGGCAGAGAAAAGATCCTAAGTGACCGCATCCGGCTCCTGTGTCTGAGTTTGCCCATACCTGATATAAAATGTATTTCTATAAAATACATATTAAAACACACAAAACAGAGATGAAACAAAGGACAGGAAAGTCGAAACCCATTCTTCAAAACTGGCTGGTTTTTGCAAGAGTGCCCAAGCGTATATTCATCTTCCTCGGCTGTGTGGTTGTTTTGCTAGGTTTGCATCCTAGGTGTTTATGGCCAAATCATTTCAGAGACTGGCAATAAAGGGAATTTATCCTCATGCTGGAGGAGGAAATGGCTGAGGCAATCAAAGGGCCTTGCCGGGCGCGGAGGAACCCTTGCCGTTTGCTTTAAATATTTCAAAACCTTGTGTAATGGGGAGTGCATTTGATGCTTGCAGAGCTGGGAGGGGAAAACGGCATGCAGTCAGGATAGGCACCCAATGCTGAAATTACCCGTCTGAGCAATGCGGAGGTCACAATGCATCCCTGAGGAGGGAAAGGCGCATGTTTTAGAGGAGATAGAAAGAGAGAGTGAGCAATTGCGCAGCTCCGTCCATTACGTCATCATCAAGATGACTCATTCAGAAAAATTGCTGGGTTTCAAGTCCCTGGATGCCAAGGAATTGGTTCAGTTCATGGCACATGGGTCAAACTCAAAGGAAAATGAATGTTGGTGTACAGGAAAAGAAATTGAAATATGAGCTTAAAGGCAATCTTAAAAACTGTGGCATAGACACTGATAACTTGGAAGCCCTGGCCCTTGAGCGCTCCAGCTGGAAGTCAGCTGTGACCAGCAGTGCTGCAGAATTCAAAGCAAAATGAATGTTGGTGGACAGGAAAAGAGATTGAAAGATGAGCTTAAAGACAATCTTACAAACTCTGGCATAGACACCGAGAACTGGGAAGCCCTGGCCCTTGAGTGCTCTAACTGGAGGTCCGCTGTGACCAGCAGTGCTGCAGAATTCAAAGGAAAATGAATGTTGGTGGACAGGAAAAGAGATTGAAATATGAGCTTAAAGGCAATCTTAAAAATGGTGGCATAGACACCAAGAACTGGGAAGCCCTGGCCCTTGAGCGCTCCAGCTGGAGGTCAGCTGTGACCAGCAGTGCTGCAGAATTCAAAGGAAAACGAACATTGGTGGGCAGGAAAAGAGATTGAAAGATAAACTTAAAGGCAATCTTAAAAACTGTGGCATAGACACCGAGAACTATGAAGCCCTGGCCCTTGAGCGCTCCAGCTGGAGGTCAGCTGTGGCCAGCAATGCTGCAGAATTCAAAGGAAAATGAATGTTGGTGGGCAGGAAAAGAGATTGAAAGATAAGCTTAAAGGCAATCTTAAAAACTGTGGCATAGACACCGAGAACTGGGAAGCCCTGGCCCTTGAGCGCTCCAGCTGGAAGTCAGCTGTGACCAGCAGTGCTGCAGAATTCAAAGGAAAATGAATGTTGGTGGGCAGGAAAAGAGATTGAAAGATAAGCTCAAAGGCAATCTTACAAACTCTGGCATAGACACCGAGAACTGGGAAGCCCTGGCCCTTGAGCTCTCCAGCTGGAGGTCAGCTGTGACCAGCAGTGCTGCAGAATTCAAAGGAAAATTAATGTTCGTGGACATGAAAAGAAATTTAAAGATGGGCTCAAAGCCAACCTTAAGAACTTTGGCATAGACACTGAGAACTGGGAAGCCCTGGCCCTTGAGCGCTCCAGCTGGAGGTCCGCTGTGACCAGCAGTGCTGCAGAATTCAAAGGAAAACGAACATTGGTGGACAGGAAAAGAGATTGAAAGATGAGCTTAAAGGCAATCTTACAAACTGTGGCATAGACACCAAGAACTGGGAAGCCCTGGCCCTTGAGCGCTCCAGCTGGAGGTCAGCTGTGACCAGCAGTGCTGCAGAATTCAAAGGAAAATTAATGTTCGTGGACATGAAAAGAAATTTAAAGATGGGCTCAAAGCCAACCTTAAGAACTCTGGCATAGACACCGAGAACTGGGAAGCCCTGGCCCTTGAGCGCTCCAGCTGGAGGTCCGCTGTGACCAGCAGTACTGCAGAATTCAAAGGAAAATGAATGTTGGTGGACAGGAAAAGAGATTGAAAGATGAGCTTAAAGGTAATCTTACAAATTCTGGCATAGACACCGAGAACTGGGAAGCCCTGGCCCTTGAGCGCTCCAGCCGGAGGTCAGCTGTGACCAGCAGTGCTGCAGAATTCAAAGGAAAATGAATGTTGCTGGACAGGAAAAGAAATTTAAAGATGGGCTCAGAGCCAACCTTAAGAACTCAGGCATAGACATCGTGAACTGGGAAGCCCAGGCCCTTGAGCGCTCCAGCTGGAGGTCAGCTGTGACCAGCAGTGCTGCAGAATTGAAAGAGGCACAAATGGAGGGTGAAAGGGTGAAAGGGAGAAACGTGCCAAGAGGAAAAAGGTGCGTCAAGCCAACTCTGACCAGGACTGCCATCCATCTGGAAACCAATGTCCTCACTGCGGGAGAACATGCGTTGTTGTTTATTCTTCCTTTGTTGCTGTTGTTTCGTCGATTCTTTGTTGTTGTTTATTTGTTCAGTCACTTCTGACTTAGTGACCTCCTGGGCCATCCCAGGCCAGAGCTCCCTGTCCATGGTGACCACCCACAGCTCATTTAAGGACCATCCATCCATCTTGCCCTTCCATTTTCCCCAGCATCAGCACCTAAAGGCAAGAGCGTCAAAATCCACAGTGATAATTCAAACACAAATCCAGAAACCAGATCACAGGAACTTTCCCAAGCTAAATCCTTCCAGGAAACAAAGTCATGAACCAGAACAGGAGATGTGAGGATAATTGAAACATGAACTTGAGATCAGAGACAGTAGGAGAGCCATTCTTCAGCAATGTTGTCTCCTCTGAGAAGCGTAACACCGCCTAATTTAAGTCTGACCAAGTCGCCATGAGATCATGCCGAATGCACCTGGGCTTCAAGGCCTTCTCACAGATTCTCTCAGAACATCAAATTAGTCTGTTTTTCACTCCCTCCGTTCTCAGACCTAATCTGGCTTCTTGGAGAACTTCTCCTCAACCGAAGAACGTCTCCCAAGAGAACTGGTTTCACTATCCCTGGCTGACTGGGACCAAACACACAAAAATAATTAGTCTATTTTTCACTCCCTCCATTCTCAGACCTAATCTGGCTTCTTGGGAGAACTTCTCCTCAACTGAAGAACGTCTCCCAAGAGAACTGGTTTCACTATCCCTGGTTGACTGGGAACAAACACACAAAAATAATTAGTCTATTTTTCACTCCCTCCGTTCTCAGACCTAATCTGGCTTCTTGGGAGAACTTCTCCTCAACTGAAGAACGTCTCCCAAGAGAACTGGTTTCACTATCCCTGGTTGCCTGGGAACAAACACGCAAAAATAATTAGTCTATTTTTCACTCCCACCATTCTCAGACCTAACCTGGCTTCTTGGGAGAACTTCTCCTCAAATGAAGAACGTTTCCCAAGAGAACTGGTTTCACTATCCCTGGTTGCCTGGGACCAAACACACAAAAATAATTCGTCTATTTTTCACTCCCTCCGTTCTCAGACCTAATCTGGCTTCCTGGGAGAACTTCTCCTCAAATGAAGAACGTTTCCCAAGAGAACTAGTTTCACTATCCCTGGTTGCCTGGGACCAAACACACAAAAATAATTAGTCTATTTTTCACTCCCTCCGTTCTCAGACCTAATCTGGCTTCTTGGGAAAGTTTCTCCTCAACCGAAGGACGTCTCCCAAGAGAACTGGTTTCACTATCCCTGGTTGCCTGGGACCAAACACACAAAAATAATTAGCCTATTTTTCACTCCCTCCATTCTCAGACCTAATCTGGCTTCTTGGGAGAACTTCTCCTCAACCGAAGAACGTCTCCCAAGAGAACTGGTTTCACTATCCCTGGTTGACTGGGAACAATCGCAGGAATGCAAAACATTATCCTGAACTGTCTGTAATTCTTTTTGCACTGGCAGACTCATCACTTTGAAACTCAGCAAACCCCTCATCCTCTGACATGTCAGATGTGTCGGAGAAATCCTCATAAAAATCTTCTGCAACTTGCTGAGCTCCAACATTTGGTTCCAAAACCCATGGATACCAAAATCAAGTCCCATTATGTTCTGTTGCGTGCTGGGCCTGTAAATAATTGCCTTTCAAGAGGACATGCAACCTTTGCCCAGCGGGAAGCCAGGGGGCCCAAGGAGAAGTTCTCAGAGGTTTTCCACCACAAATGATCTTTAGATGGCTTGTGAAGTATAACAAAGTCCTTTATTAATGAACAATCAAACAGAAACTTCTCTTGTCTTCAGTAAAGATAAGCAAATGAGTCCAGGCTTTTATGCAACTGGTGGCTTCCTAATCTTGCCCACGAAGGACAGGCAACTGTCTTCAATAATTTCTTCTTTACTTTAAAGGAAAATCCCTTTTTAACTTCTCCCAGGCTGATTGTAATCTAATTCTTACTGATGTGGGCTCTGCTACCGGGTCAAACTGCGTCTCAAAGCACCGAGTGGACCTACCAGTAAAGGCTTAAATGTTCTCCAGCTGGAGTTCTTTGGTCTTTAGGGCTGTTTCCCTGGAAATCTTTGGAGACTCTTAAGACTGTTCCCCCCCGGAAAGTCTTAAGGGTTGAAGCTTTTGTACAGGGGAAGCTTGCACACGTCTTGTACATTAGTTTTCCTTGCTGAAACTAACTAAAAATGGCTCCCTTCCCTTCCCAATTGCCCTGAGCAAGGGGCGGGACTAAAACTTAACGATGATGGACAGGTGACATGCCCTAAGACTGCAACCAATCTGAAACCTAGGACTGCAAACAAACATTTAATACAAAGCAAATAAATTTGGAGCTCCTGGTCCAGCCGTACCAGCACACATTATTTACAATGGCACACTAAAATTGTGTCCTTTCTATAAAATGCAAAATCAAGATTTGCATTTGCGATTTTTAAAAGTCTGACTTGGCCACGGTAGTCCACGCTCTGGTTACATCCCGTTTAGACTACTGCAACGCTCTCTACGTGGGGTTGCCTTTGAAGACAGCTCAGAAGCTCCAACTAGTCCAACGCTCGGCAGCCATGATTTTTACAGGAGCGCAGCGCAGGGAGCATACAACCCCCCTGTTGCGCCAACTCCATTGGCTGCCGATTTGCTACCGGGCTCAATTCAAAGTGCTGGCGTTGGCCTTTAAAGCCCTAAACGGTTCTGGCCCAAGCTACCTATCTGACCGCATCTCTGCCTATGAACCCACCAGGACTTTGAGATCTTCCGGGGAGGCCCTGCTCTCGATCCCGCCTGCTTCTCAAGCACGGCTGGCGGGGACGAGAGATAGGGCCTTCTCGGTGGTGGCTCCTCGGCTGTGGAACGCCCTTCCTACGGACATTAGACTAGCACCATCTCTAATGGTATTCCGCAAAAAGGTGAAGACCTGGATGTTTGTGCAGGCGTTTGAGTAATTTAGTGCAATCTGGTAATGGAACATAGGAATGGAACAATGGACGACGAACCTGGACTACGCTTGGATGATGAGAAGGTTGGGTACGGTTGTTTTTTGTAATAATTGTGCATTGTAATTGCTTATTGGTAATTTATGGATAATGTGTTAAGTCAATTGTTCTATGTTGTATGGAACCACTGCTGTTTCTACTGTTTTTACTGTTTGTGAACCGCTGTGAGTCGCCTTCGGGCTTGAGATACAGCGGTATAGAAGCAAAGTAAATAAATAAATAAATATAAATTTTAAAATACTTTCAAATCAGGAAAGGTCTAGTTGGTTCTAAAAGTATAGCCTCCATAGGATCTGGTTAAAGTGGTGTCAGAGAGACCCAGTTCTCCCAAGGTCTTGTGCTCCCATTCCTAGATGATTGGCGCGCTGTTTTCTCCAGGACTGCCAGTCTTCTTCTTGGTTGGTTGCCTTTTTGCCTGCTCGGCTCTCTCCGTTTGAGCGCTAATTGCCTCCAATTGAATAAATCATTTGCTGCTCAAGTGGGTTAATTGGGTATTGTGGAAACAATCAATTCGATCTGCGACTTTTGCCTCCCTGACACTGCCTGTTTGTGGCGTTAATTGGGCAACGTGATGGGCCTCCGCCTGGAAGCAAGACCAAAGCAGGCTCACTCAGACATAGGCAGGCTCAGTTTGCTCCAAAGGGGAAAGTTATTGTTGGATTTAAGGGGCTGATAGAACATAATGAATCGATGCAGATCGATCTTCCACATAAGTACCAAGTAGGTCGGAATGAGTCTCCGTGCATGGTCCATCCTCCTCTAAACTGCACCAGGGTGTAGCACTCATGGGGGCTCTGTGTGCCAAATTTGGTCTTGATTAGTCATTGCTGTGGGTCGCAGTGGTCTCAGGAAGTGAGTGAAGGTACTGCAAGTCCCATCATCCATGGTCCAAACTCTCCCAAACTGCACTAGTATGTAGAGTGGGTCACAGGGGCTCTATATGCCAAGTTTGGTCTTGATTAGTCATTGCTGTGGGTAGCAGTGGTCTCAGGAAGTGAGTGAAGGTACTGCAAGTCCCATCATCCATGGTCCAAACTCTCCCAAACTGCACTAGTATGTAGAGTGGGTCACAGGGGCTCTATATGCCAAGTTTGGTCTTGATTAGTCATTGCTGTGGGTAGCAGTGGTCTCAGGAAGTGAGTGAAGGCACTGCAAGTCATTTCATGCATGGTCCACCATCCCACAAACCACACCAGGCTGTAGAGTAAGTCATGGGGGCTCTGTGTACCAAGTTTGATCTTGATCAGTAATTGGTGTGGGTCGCATTAGTCTCAAGAAGTGAGTGAAGATACTGCAAGTCCCATTTTTCATGGTCCAAACACTCCCAAACCACACCAGGTTGTAGAGTAGGTCATGGGGGCTCTGTATGCCAAGTTTGGTCTTGATTAGTCATTGCTATGGGTAGCAGTGGTCTCAGGAAGTGAGTGAAGGCACTGCAGGTCCCTTCATGCATGGTCCATCATCCCACAAGCCACACCAGGCTGTAGAGTAGGCCATGGGGGCTCTGTGTGTAAAGTTTGGTCTTGATCAGTCATTGATGTGGGTCGCATTGTTCTCAAGAAGTGAGTGAAGATACTGCAAGTCACATCATCCATGGTCCAAACTCTCCCAAACCGCACCAGGTTGTAGAGTAGGTCACGGGGGTTCTGTGTGCCAAGTTTGGTCTTGATCAGTCATTGATGTGGGTCGTATTGTTCTCAAGAAGTGAGTGAAGATACTGCAAGTCCCATCATCCATGGTCCAAACGCTCCCAAACCGCACAGGATGTAGAGTGGGTTATGGGGCTCTGCGTGCCAAGTTTGGTCCTGATTCATCATTGGTGGGGGTTGCAGTGATCTCAATAAGTGAGTGAGGGTATTGCAAGACCCATTATCCATGGTCCAGCTTTGGCTAGCATGGAGAAGAGTTAAAAACCTATGGTCTTTCCATTGCTGCCTGTGCCTCTGTTCAGAAGAGTTCGCTCCACTTTCTCTTCCTGTGAGAATTGGATTTACTCTTCCAGGAGTGGATTTCCCTTCCTTTTGAGAGGTAGATCTCTCCTACTTCCTGTTGTCTCACCCCAGTCTTAACTGTGAGTCATTTGTAAGTTGGATGCTTATAATTCAGGGGCTGTCTGTACTTTAAGCTGGGTGCCATTTTAGGAGAAAGGTAGACTATACAAGGGTTGAATGAAAAGTAATGCCTCCACCTTCGTAACTCCTCAACAGATGGCAATACTGGTATGCGGCAGGTACTGGCTTGTTCAGTAGATTCTCCCCTACAGTTTCATTTAGGCGGGAAGCCTTAGCAGAAAAAGTAATGCCTCCACCTTCGTAACTCCTCAACAGATGACAGTACTGGTATGCGGCAGGTACTGGCTTGTTCAGTACACTCTCCTCTACAGTTCCATTTTGGCAGGAAGCCTTAGAATTGAATGGTTGTGTTGTTAAAGTGCAAAGTATGGAACCCTGCACAAGGCAGACTATACAAGGGTTGAATGAAAAGTAATGCCTCCACCTTCGTAACTCCTCAACAGATGGCAGTACTGGTATGCGGCAGGTACTGGCTTGTTCAGGAGACTCTCCTCTACAGTTCCATTTTGGCAGGAAGCCTTAGCAGAAAAAGTGATGCCTCCACCTTCGTAACTCCTCAACAGATGGCAGTACTGGTATGCGGCAGGTACTGGCTTGTTCAGTAGACTCTCCTCTACAGTTCCATTTTGGCGGGAAGCCTTAGCAGAAAAAGTAATGCCTCCACCTTCCTAACTCCTCAACAGATAGCAGTACTGGTATGCGGCAAGTACTGGCTTGTTCAGTAGACTCTCCTCTAGAGTTCAATTTTAGCGGGAAGCCTTGGTATTGAACGGTTGTGTTGTTAAAGTGCAAAGTATGGAACCCTGCGCAGACAGTCGGTCAATGAGACTTAAGCAAGGTCATTGAATTCTTGACAGCAGAAGATGTCGCCCCAAAGGAGATTCATCAGATAATTTTCAGAGAGAAATTTCAAGCATAATCGGCATTTCACAAGAACGTGTAGGCCACATTATTGCTTTGCTTGGCTATCAGAAGATTTGTGCACGACGGGTTGCGGAAACAGAGTGTTGACTTCTTCCGCGACGGCTTCAGAAAGCTTGTTCATCCTTGGCAGAAATGTATCCAATTGTCTGGTGATTATGTTTTTTTTTTAATTTAATTTTTATTGTGCAGTTTTTCCTGTGTTACATAAGTTAAAAGAGAACATAATAGATCCCTGTGCCGCTCCCATCCACCCCCTTCCCACTCCACCCCATGTGTAGGACTTCCCAAAGTCTTCAAAGAGAACCTTTCCCTTCTGGTATGATTCTCATCCGTGTTTCTTTCATTTTTCCGGCGTTGTCTCCATCTGTTAATTTCCTTCAGATGCTGGTTATGTCTATTATCATAGTCATTTTTTCCCCTTAATAAAGTCTTTGAACCCCCCCC
Organism: Anolis sagrei; assembly: GCF_037176765.1. NCBI lineage: Eukaryota > Metazoa > Chordata > Lepidosauria > Squamata > Anolidae > Anolis > Anolis sagrei. The sequence goes on along the minus strand of NC_090034.1, from coordinate 3,288,049 downwards.
CCCCCCCAATTTGTCCTTTTCGTTTAGTTGTTTAGATGCTGAGATAAGCAGTCCATTTGTATTATGTCCAGTATTTTTATAATCCAGTCTTCTATTGTCGGGGTTTCCTTCTGTTTCTACATTTTGGCTAGTAGAATTCTGGCTGCTGTGCTCATCAGGAAGAAGACATTTTCTTGATTTTTGTTGAATTTGGGGTAGGATATGCCTAATAGATACATTTCTGGGAGCTGTGGGAAATTTGTTTTCAAGATTTTTTGTGTTGCCAAGTGTATTTCTCTCCAGTATTTCTTAGTTTTTTTTACATCCCCACCATTGGTGGTAGAATGTCCCTATTTCTTTTTGGCACTTCCAACATTTGTTTGATATTGATTTACTAAACTTTGCAATTTTCTCTGGTGAGTAGTGCCACCTAAAAAACATTTTGTGCCAATTTTCTTTTAGATCTGGTGATTATGTTGAAAAGCGAATAGTGGTTGTTAAAGAGCACATTATGAGGATTATTTCTGCGTTTGATTTATTAAAATATTCCCACCCAAACCTAAGTAACGAAGGGGGAGGCATTACTTTTCATTCAACCCTCATAAAATCAATTCAATGCAATAGGCATTTTGAATTAGGGTATATATGAAACCTGAAAATGAAAAATAACTTTTGCTGAGGAAGCACTTCCTTGCTGTTGTCAGTGCTGGGAAAGCAGACCTGTCTCCTTCCGATTTCCTTACGATTTCCGACACTTCCGAATTTTTTGCACATAGAATCATATCATAGAATCAAAGAGTTGGAAGAGACCTCATGGGCCATCCATCCAACCCCATTCTGCCAAGAAGCAGGAATGTTGCATTCAAATCACCCCTGACAGATGGCCATCCAGCCTCTGCTTAAAAGCCTCCAAAGAAGGAGCCTCCACCACACTCCGGGGCAGAGAGTTCCACTGCTGAACGGCTCTCACAGTCAGGAAGTTCTTCCTCATGTTCAGATGGAATCTCCTCTTTTGTAGTTTGAAGCCATTGCTCCACTGCGTCCTAGTCTCCAAGGAAGCAGAAAACAAGCTTGCTCCCTCCTCCTCCCTGTGGCTTCCTCTCACATATTTATACATGGCTATCATGTCTCCTCTCAGCCTTCTCTTCTTCAGGCTAAACATGCCCAGTTCCCTAAGCCGCTCCTCATAGGGCTTGTTCTCCAGACCCTTGATCATTGCCTAATTTCTGTACCTGATGCCTGTGTGTTTGGGTATTTTTCCAACCAGATGATGTACCATTCCTCTCCAGACTCAGAAGATATCCCATCATTCCTTGTCACCTGTCCTCAGAGGCCTGTCCTTGTTTCTCCGCAGGGTATCGGGAAGGATTCCTTTGGAAGAGAGGCCGGGACAACGGTCAGTTCTTGACCCGGAAATTTGTTCTTTCGGAACGGGAAGGCGCCTTGAAGTATTACAACAAAAATGACGTAAGGCTGCGGGCATCTCTTTGGGTCGCTGGTTTGGCTTTATTTAAAAACTATTTGGGGTACCCGATGATGCCTAGATTATTTAAGAAAGTCATTGTTCGTTTTGGGGTGCTAGGTAATACCATTTAGTTAATTAATAACACTATTTATTAGGGGGAAAAGCCAAATTTTGATATTGTCCCTGGTTCATCCTCTCCCAAAACTCACCAGGATGTAAAGAATCATAGAATCATAGAATCAAAGAGTTGGAAGAGACCTCCTGGGCCATCCAGTCCAACCCCATTCTGCCAAGAAGCAGGAATATTGCATTCAAATCACCCCTGACAGATGGTCATCCAGCCTCTGCTTAAAAGCTTCCAAAGAAGGAGCCTCCACCACACTCCGGGGCAGAGAGTTCCACTGCTGAACAGCTCTCACAGTCAGGAAGTTCTTCCTCATGTTCAGATGGAATCTCCTCTCTTGTAGTTTGAAGCCATTGTTCCGCGTCCTAGTCTCCAAGGAAGCAGAAAACAAGCTTTCTCCCTCCTCCCTGTGGCTTCCTCTCACATATTTATACATGGCTCTCATATCTCCTCTCAGCCTTCTCTTCTTCAGGCTAAACATGCCCAGTTCCCTAAGCCGCTCCTCATAGGGCTTGTTCTCCAGACCCTTGATCATTTTAGTCGCCCTCCTCTGGACACATTCCAGCTTGTCAATATCTCTCTTGAATTGTGGTGCCCAGAATTGGACACAATATTCCAGGTGTGGTCTAACCAAAGCAGAATAGAGGGGTAGCATGACTTCCCTAGATCTAGACACTATGCTCCTATTGATGCAGGCCAAAATCCCATTGGCTTTTTTTGCCGCCACATCACATTGTTGGCTCATGTTTACCTTCCTGTCCACGAGGACTCCAAGATCTTTTTCACACGTCCTGCTCTCGAGCCAGGCCTTGTCCCCCATTCTGGATCTTTGCATTTCATTTTTCCTGCCAAAGTGGAGTCTCTTGCATTTGTCACTGTTGAACTTCATTTTGTTAGTTTTGGCCCATCATCTCTCTAATCTGTCAAGATCGTTTTGAATCCTGCTCCTGTCCCCTGGAGTATTGGCTCTCCCTCCCAATTTGGTGTCGTCTGCAAACTTGATGATCCTGCCTTCTAGTCCTTCATCCAAGTCATTAATAAAGATCCTGAACAGGACCGGGCCCAGGACGGAACCCTGCGGCACTCCGCTCGTCACTTCTTTCCAGGATGAAGAGGAAGCATTAGTGAGCACCCTCTGGGTTCGTCCATTTAACCAATTACAGATCCACCTCACCGTAGTTTTGCCTCGCCCACATTGGACTAGTTTCCTTGCCAGAAGGTCATGGGGGACCTTGTCGAAGGCCTTCTTGAAATCCAGCTACGCTCCATCCACGGCATTCCCCGCATCTACCCAGCTTGTAGCTCTATCGAAGAAAGAGATCAGATGAGTCTGGCATGACTTGTTTTTGATGAATCCATGTTGACTATTAGCAATGACCGCATTGGTTTCTAACTGTTTGCAGACCGCTTCCTTAACAATCTTTTCCAGAATCTTGCCCGGTATCGACGTGAGGCTGACTGGACTGTAGTTGTTTGGGTCGTCCTTTTTTCCCTTCTTGAAGATTGGGACCACATCGGCCCTCCTAAAGGGATGTCCTGAACCGGTGCCTGGTCGCTGTGCCAAGTTTGGTCCTGATCCATCATTGGTGATGGTATGGATGAGGGCGAGCAAACTCAAGTTGAATCCAGACAAGACAGAGGTCCTCCTGGTCAGTCGCAAGGCCGAACAGGGCATAGGGTTACAGAGTATAGGGTCACAACCTGTGCTGGACAGGGTCACACTCCCCTTGAAGGCCCAAGTTCACAGCTTGGGAGTTCTCCTGGATTCATCCCTGAGCCGTCCGTTTTTTAATGATTTCAGACACTTCCGAATTTTATAACACTTCGGATATGGCTTCCGACCTGCAAAACTTCCGGTGGCCAGGGGAGCGTTCACACAATTAAAACTTGTGTGCCAGCTGCGCCCGTACCTTGGGAAGTCAGGCTTGGCCATGGTGGTCCACGCTCTCGTTACATCTAAGAAAGACTACTGCAATGCACTCTACGTGGGGTTGCCTTTGAAGATTGTTCGGAAGCTTCAAATAGTCCCAACGATTTTTTTAATGATTTCTGACACTTCCGAATTTTATAATGTTTCGGATATGACTTCCGACTTACAAAACTTCCGATTTTCTTATGATTTCTGACACTTCTGAATTTTATAATGCTTCGGATGTGGCTTCCGACTTAAAAACTTCCAATTTTCCTATGATTTGAGACATTTCCAAATTTTATAATGCTTCGGATGTCCCTTCCAACTTACAAAACTTCTGATTTTCTTATGATTTCCGACACTTCCAAATTTTATAATGCTTCGGATTTGACTTCTGACTTACAAAACTTCCGATTTTCTTATGATTTCCGACACTTCTGAATTTTATAATGCTTCGGATTTGACTTCCGACTTACAAAACTTCCGATTTTCTTATGATTTCTGACATTTCCGAATTTTATAATGCTTCGGATGTGGCTTCCGACTTACAAAACTTCCGGTTTTCTTATGATTTCAGACACTTCCGAATTTTATAATGCTTCGGATATGGCTTCCAACTTACAAAACTTCCGTTTTTTTTTTTATGATTTCAGACACTTCCGAATTTTATAATTCTTCGGATATGGCTTCCGACTTACAAAACTTCCGTTTTTTTTTTTATGATTTCAGACACTTCCGAATTTTATAATTCTTCGGATATGGCTTCCGACTTACAAAACTTCCAATTTTCTTATGATTTCAGACATTTCCAAATTTTATAATTCTTCGGATTTGACTTCCGACTTACAAAACTTCCGATTTTCTTATGATTTCTGACATTTCCGAATTTTATAATGCTTTGGATTTTACTTCCGACTTACAAAACTTCCGATTTTCTTACGATTTCCGACACCTCCAATTTTTTTGCACATACCCTAAACGACTCCGGCCCAGTTTACCTGTTCGAACATATTCTCCCCTATGAACCATCTAGGTTGTTAAGATCGTCTGGAGGGGCCCTGCTCTCGGTCCCACCGGCCTCTCAGGCACATCTGGTGGGGACGAGGGACAGGGCCTTCTCTGTGGTGGCCCCTCAACTCTGGAACTCTCTCCCACCGGAGATCAGAACCGCCCCCTCTATTCTGTCATTCAGAAAATGGGTGAAAACCTGGCTATGGGGTTTGGCTTTCGACGAGTGAATCAATATTTCTGTGATCGGATAAATGACGATGAATGATGGACAACGAATTCACGATGACGACTGACCATTGTTATTATGTGATTGCATTTTGCTGTTATAACGTTTTAATTGAATATGTTATATGATGTTTTTAATGATTGTTTTGTGATTTTATTGTTGGAAACCGACCCGAGTCCCCCGATAGAGGGGAGAAGACCGGTATACAAAATTGCTAAATAAATAAATACCTAATTCCTGCACCTGATGCTTGTGTGTTGTGTTTTTTTTTCCGACCAGGCGAAAGATCCCAAAGCCATTATGAAGATTGAGCATTTGAACGCCACTTTCCAGCCTGGGAAAATCGGGAACCCGCACGGATTGCAGATCACGTACCTGAAGGACAACAGCACCCGGAACATCTTCATCTACCATGAAGATGGCAAGGTGGGGGCCCCGAAGTAAGGACGGACAGGGCTCTGCAACAAGCGTTTCCCACATGCGCCCCGTTGTCTGTGGAATCATAGGACTAGGGAAGGGATCGCACATGCAGTGCAGGGATCCATGCTTGTTGACGCATCCATTCTCTGGCAGGCAGGGCCGTAGCCAGAAAAAAATTTCGGGGAGGGTTGACAATTTTGGCGGGAGGGGGGGTTGAAAATTTCGGGGGGGGGTTGAACATTTTGGGGAGGGTTGAAAATTTCGTGGGGGTGGGGGGTTGAAACCTGCTTCCTAGCTCACGCTGAATCAAAGAGCACAGCAGCGGTCAGAGCATCCTTCAATAGCCTGCAGCTCCACCCCAGTCAACCACCTCCACCAAGTCTGGCCTCCTTAATGAGTTGCTTGGGGGGGGGGGGTTGAAAATTTTGGGGAGGGTTGAAAATTTCGTGGGGGTGGGGGGTTGAAACCTGCTTCCTAGCTCACGCTGAATCAAAGAGCACAGCAGCGGTCAAAGCATCCTTCAATAGCCTGCAGCTCCACCCCTGTCAACCACCTCCACCAAGTCTGGCCTCCTTAATGAGTTGCTTGGGGGGGGGGGGTTGAAAATTTTGGAGAGGGTTGAAAATTTCGTGGGGGTGGGGGGTTGAAACCTGCTTCCTAGCTCACGCTGAATCAAAGAGCACAGCAGCGGTCAGAGCATCCTTCAATAGCCTGCAGCTCCACCCCAGTCAACCACCTCCACCAAGTCTGGCCTCCTTAATGAGTTGCTTGGGGGGGGGGTTGAAAATTTTGGGGAGGGTTGAAAATTTCGTGGGGGTGGGGGGTTGAAACCTGCTTCCTAGCTCACGCTGAATCAAAGAGCACAGCAGCGGTCAAAGCATCCTTCAATAGCCTGCAGCTCCACCCCTGTCAACCACCTCCACCAAGTCTGGCCTCCTTAATGAGTTGCTTGGGGGGGGGGGTTGAAAATTTTGGAGAGGGTTGAAAATTTCGTGGGGGTGGGGGGTTGAAACCTGCTTCCTAGCTCACGCTGAATCAAAGAGCACAGCAGCGGTCAGAGCATCCTTCAATAGCCTGCAGCTCCACCCCAGTCAACCACCTCCACCAAGTCTGGCCTCCTTAATGAGTTGCTTGGGGGGGGGTTGAAAATTTTGGGGAGGGTTGAAAATTTCGTGGGGGTGGGGGGTTGAAACCTGCTTCCTAGCTCACGCTGAATCAAAGAGCACAGCAGCGGTCAGAGCATCCTTCAATAGCCTGCAGCTCCACCCCAGTCAACCACCTCCACCAAGTCTGGCCTCCTTAATGAGAGCATTCAACACACACACACCCAACTTGGTTGCTTCAGTACATCGGCTATTGCTGCAAGTAATGACAGTGTGAATACATTGTCAATATTTGCTTGAGATAGTGCTTACAGTTCTGGAGGGACTCTTAATTTTTTGCATCTCATAGACTTAGCATGGGGATTTGGTTAACCAGTTACAATTCATGAGTAAACCAGGTTTTTTTAAAAAATCGGAAACATTTCGTGGGGGGGGGGTTTGAACCCCTAAAACCACCCCCTCGCTACAGGCCTGCTGGCAGGCATGGGCCAACTTGGGCCCTCCAGGTGTTTTGGACTTCAGCTCCCAAACATGTGTGGTCTACAATATTTTGTATATGGAATCAAAGAAGACAGGAATGTTAAGAAATGGAAAATAGAAAGCCCAATAATGACCTTGTGAGTCACATTGCAATGAAATGGAACGAGAGGGGAAAATGAGCAAAGTAGGTACAGAAAGCAAAGCGCAATTTCCTGGGTTTCGCAACACAGGAAGCCCTTCGACAGGCCTTTCGCCAGTTCACCCGAAAGCATGCAAACAGAAACGCAATGCCCTGACTTTGCCTCTCTCGAACCAAAGCCCTGCCACTGGGTCAGACTACAATTCCCATAGACCAAAAGGAAGATGGGAGTTGTAGTCTCAGAATGGCACTCGGTGGCTCGATCCACAGCCACCCTTTTGGTTACAAGCTGTGTTGACATTGGTGCATCTACATGAGGTATGGGCAAACTTTGGGCCTTTGGGTGTTTTGGACTGCAACTCCCACAATTCCTAACAGCCAGTAGGCTGTTAGGAATTGTGGGAGTTGAAGTCCAAAACACCTGAAGGGCTGAATTTTGCCCATGCCTGATCTACACCTGACAGTGCCTAGAGCAAACTTTTGTTGAGAGGTGATTAGATGTCCTTGTTTGTGCAAAGGTTTAAACTGTATAACAACAGAGAGGAAACAAACAAGAACATTTAATCTCCTCTCAACAAAAGTTTTCTCTAGGCACTGTCAGGCCATTATATTCTAATCAAGGTGGTCAGTTCAAACATTCATACCTAGCTCCAGCAGACAAGAGTCCTTTGTCCCACCCTGGTCATTTCACAGATATATAAACCCTTTTTCCTACTTCCAGCAGACCTCACTACCTCTGACGATGCTTGCCATAGATGCAGGCGAAACGTCAGGAGAGAATGCTTCTAGACCATGGCCATATAGCCCGAAAAAACCTACAACCCAGAGAGTAGATATATTTTTGGGCAACTAAAATAACACTTCTGAAGATCTGCTCTATATTTTGTGCATTGGCATATCATGGTTCCTAACAATTCAGAGAGATATCCCGGTATATCAGTCTAACAACTGAGGAACCTAATTTGCCTTGCATGGATACAAGTGGGTATTTACCACTAAGGAGAAGGATACTTTAATGGGAGGGTAGATATATTTTTGGGCAACTAAAATAACACTTCTGAAGATCTGCTCAATATTTTGTGCATTGGCATATCTTTGTTTCTAGCAGTTCAGAGAGATATCCAGGTATATCAGTCTAACAACTGAGGAACCTAATTTGCTTTGCATGGATACGAGTGGATATTTACCACTAAGGAGAAATATACCTTAATGGGAGAGTAGATATATTTTTGGGCAACTAAAATAACACTTCTGAAGATCTGCTCTATATTTTGTGCATTGGCATATCATGGTTCTTAACAATTCAGAGAGATAGCCAGGTATATCAGTCTAACAACTGAAGAATGGATACTAGTGGATATTTATCATTACCACTAAGGAGAAGGTTGACTCCAATGAGTATTGAACTCTTCTCAGGAAGATCATACTTTTTACAAAAGGAAGATCATACTTTTTTCCAGATATTGTGGATGCCAATTAATCTCCAAAAGGGTCACGCTTCCAAAAAGGCTGGTTTCCCAAAATATTATGATCTCTAAAAGGCCGTGCCTTTCCAAAAGACTTAATCCAGTTTGACACCGCTTTCAGTGCCACGGCTCAAGACTATGGAATCCTGGGAGTTGTAGTTTGTTTGGTGAGACACCGGCACTCTTTGCCGGAGAATTATAAACATTTCCCATGAGTCCGTAACATTGAGTCATAGTAGTTAAGGAGGAGCTAAAGTGCAATAAGTCTACAGTGGAGAAGAAGCACCTGCGGTCATTTGTTGTTTTCAGGGGCGCCCCCTGGAGGCTGTCTGGCGCAATTTATTTATTTATTGTGTCCAGCATCCAGACATTTGTATTACATTTTTAACAAAAACAAACAAACAGACAGACAAAACACAGAGTTTGCAAGCTTGGTAGCTGATGAAATGTCCTTTGAGCAGTATCTGGCCCCTTGGAGTGCCTCTGGTGTTGCCGCAAGAAGCTCCTCCCTTGTGCATCATGTGGCAGGGCTCAGGTTGCATTGCAGCAGGTGGTCAGTGGTTTGCTCTTCTCCGCACTCGCATGTCGTGGATCCCAATTCTTGAGGTTGGCTCTGCATCTCGTGGTGCCTGAGCGCAGACTGTTCAGCTCCTTCCAAGTCACCCTGTCTTCTGTGTGCCCAGGGGAGAGTCTCTCATTTGGTATCAGCCATTGATTGAGGTTCTGGGTTTGAGCCTGCCACTTTTGGACTCTCGCTTGCTGGGGTGTTCCAGCGAGTGTCTCTGTAGATCTAAGAAAACCATTTCTTGATTTAAGTTGTGGACGTGCTGGCTGATACCCAAACAGAGAGGAGATTCCATCTGAACATTAGGAAGAACTTCCTGACTGTGAGAGCCGTTCAGCAGTGGAACTCTCTGCCCCGGAGTGTGGTGGAGGCTCCTTCTTTGGAAGCTTTTAAGCAGAGGCTGGATGGCCATTTGTCAGGGGTGATTTGAATGCAATATTCCTGCTTCTTGGCAGAATGGGGTTGGACTGGATGGCCCATGAGGTCTCTTCCAACTCTTTGATTCTAGGATTCTATGATTCTAGGGGATGAGCTGGAGATATCTCTGCCTTGGTCCTTCCACTATTGGCTGCCACTTCCCGGCGGATGTCAGGTGGTGCAATACCGGCTAAGCAGTGTCATTTCTCCAGTGGTGTAGGGCGCAGACACCCCGTGATAATGCGGCATGTCTCATTAAGAGCCACATCCACTGTTTTAGTGTGGTGAGATGTGTTCCACACTGGGCATGTGTACTCAGCAGCAGAGTAGCATAGCGCAAGGGCAGATGTCTTCACTGTATCTGGTTGTGATCCCCAGGTTGTGCTAGTCAGCTTTCGTATGATATTTTTTCTAGCACCCACTTTTTGCTTGATGATCAGGCAGTGCTTCTTGTGGGTCAGAGCACGGTCCAGAGTGACTCCCAGGTATTTGGGTGCGCTGCAATGTTCCAGTGGGATTCCTTCCCAGGTAATAATCCCCAGAGCTCAGGATGCTTGTCTCTTCTTAAGGAGAAGAGTACATGTCTGTGTTTAAGATGGATTAGGGATCAGTTGGTTTTCCCTGTAATAGGCATTTAAAAAGCATTTGAGAGCTTCTGTTCAACCTTTTCAAAGCTCCCTGCTTGAGCAGTGATGGCACGATCGTCAGCATAGGGCATTTCCTCAGAGCTCAAGATGCTTGTCTGTTCTTAAGGTGAAAGGCACATGTCTGTGTTTTAGATTGGTTAAGGATCAGTTGGTTTTCCCTGTAACAGGCAGTAAGAGCACCTAGAGCTTCGGATAGCTTCTGTTCTAACATCTCAAAGCTCCCTGCTTGAGCGGTGATGGCACGATCATCAGCATAGATGAAGCTCTCTGTCCCTTCTGGCAGTGGCTGGTCATTTGTGTAGATGTTGAACATGGATGGAGCGAGCACGCTCCCCGGAGGCAGGCCGTTCTTCTGTTTCCGCCCTCTGCTTCTCTGGCCCTGGAACTCAACAAAGAAGCTCCTGTTTTGTAGCAGGTTTCCTTTGAGGCGGGTGAGGTGGTCGTCTTTTGTGATATTATACATTTTTTCTCAGGATGAGGTGGTAGTTCACAGTCTCATAATCTGCTGGTTTCCTATTAGGGACATATAACTTTCCCTTATGAGTACTATATGTCCCTTTTGGGGGGGGGGGGGAATCCATAATATTCCCAAATTTGAAAGTGCCCACAGTGACACCTTTGCTTGCTTAATGATTCAATGTATCCAAATATTCTTTTGTGTACAAAATATTTCCTAATTCTAAACCAGGAACGGGCCAACTTCGGCCTTCTTTCTAGGTGTTTTGGACTTCCATCATTCCTAATAGCCTCAGGACCCTTTCTTTCCCCCCCTCAGACACCTAAGAGGAAAAGGAAAGGGAAAAGGAACAGGAAGGGGTCTGAAGCTGTTAGGAAATGTGGGAGTTGGGAGTCCAAAACACCTGGAGAGAAGACCAAAGTTGGCCCACGCCTGGTGCAGTGTAGGTAGGACTGGCTTCTATGGAAACTTCCATAGCATTGTGCTCTGCAAATATGCCGTCGCGCCTGGGGGCTATAACTTAGTGAAAGAGACATAGACGTGACATCTTTCCCCCAGGGGATTGCTTCTTACCCTCCTTTAAAGAACTAGAACTCCCAAGGACCAAATCACTGTAGATAACTCAAAATAGGTTTTATTGTCCACAAAGAGTTATCCCTTTAAGGCAATAAGCTGGAAGTTTCAAAGTGGGTAAATTAATATATACATTACAGTCTCTGGTTGTCCTGGGTGCAAGGAGATTTCGCAGCTGAGAAGCTTTTCCTGTTCCCTCTTTTCTCAATGGCTGTGAAGGTCGGAACAATCACAACCCCCAGTCCAATGGCCTATGTTGAAGGTACAGAGTGGTGCCACAGGACTGGTTTGAAGGCGCTTGGGTCTCCTCAACGTTGTCCAGGGCGATCTGGGCATGAAGTATGAGTCCCAAGGGTAAAAACCTTAGAATTGGTGATGAGAGGTAACTTAATGACTAACTTTAGAGCCAAGTCTCTTTCTCACGTCTATCTGATAGAAACTTTGATGGTAGAATGGAAAAGGAAAAGCTCTGCTCTCCTCCAGGAAGAGGTGGAGCCAAGCAATTGAGCTGAGGAGGCAATATAACTGGTGCAAGCAAATAATAGAGGAGAGAGAATAGCTCCCTGCGGGACCCCGCAAGTTAGTAGAGATCTCTCGGAAACCATCCCTCCCCTCACCACAAGCTGTCCCCGATTCTGGAGGAAGGAGGACACCCATTTAAGGGGTATCCTCCTACCCCGGTTATGGCTAGGCGGTGGGTCAATAGATTGTGATCGACCGTATCAAATGCTGCTGTGAGGTCCAATAACACAAGCAGCGCTGATCTGCCTTGATCCATCTGGCAGCGAAGCTGATCTGTGATGGCAACTAGCACAGTCTCCGTCCCGTGCCCCCTACGGAAGCCGGACTGGAAGGGATCAAGTCCGGCTGTGTCATTAAGGAACCGCTGCAACTGTCTCTGGTTGTCTTGGGTCCAAGGAGATTTCGCAGCTGAGAAGCTTTTCCTGTTCCCTCTTTTCTCAATGGCTGTGAAAGTTGGAACAAACACAACCCCCAGTCCAATGGCCGATGTTGAAGGCACAGAGTCTTCCTTTTGATGCCAAAGGACTGGATTGAAGGCGCTTGGGTCTCCTCAACATTGTCCAGGGCGATCTGGGCATGAAGTATGAGTCCCAAGGGTAAAACCCTTAGAATTGGTGATGAGAGGTAACTTAATTAAGGGCTTTAGAGCCAAGTCCCTTTCTCACGTCTATCTGATAGAAAGTTTGATGGTAGAATGGAAAAGGAAAAGCTCTGCCCTCCTCCAGGAAGAGGTGGAGCCAAGCAATTGAGCTGAGGAAGCAATATAACTGGTGCAAACAATATTGATTGACAGCTATCAATAACCAACCAATCAATCCAACTATACATTTACAAACTAGGCAAGTTTAGGCATGTTATACAGTGTAAACCTTTGCACTTTAAAGTTCTATACAGAGGTGGTGCCACCTGTGCCGTCACAGCAAACTTGCAAGATGCAGCCACTGTGTTGCGATGCCGTGATCGCCCGCATTTGGATTCAATTCACATCCAAAACGGGTGCAGCTCAACTGTTGTATCCGCTTTCATTTGCCTCTTTCTTGACCGTCGTTTCCTTCCTCCTTCCAGGAAATGGTGGACTGGTTCAACGCCATCCGAGCCGCCCGCTTCCATTACTTACAAGTGGCATTCCCCGGCGCAAGCAATGCGGACGTAAGCTGCCCTTTCCCTCTTCCTAGGATGACTTTACTATTATGAGTTGGGCAAAGGGAGTGTGGTGGAATCAAAATCACGTGTAGTTCACGTCTTTACCAATCCACACACGGTCTTGCTAGAGAAAGGATATGCCATGCAGACGATCAGTAAAAGAGAAGGTGCTTACTCTTTGTTAGGCAGAGCAACATATATACAGTTGTGTGAACAGTTGCATATATACAGTTGTGTGAACAGTTGCATTTACTCACACAACCCTCTGAGAGGTATTCAAAATGATCCTTAGGTATCCTGGGGGAAAGGTATTCCCACTGAAGCTTTCTCTCCAATCCTTGTTTCCACAACAAGCCACATTTCTCAATATCCAATTCTCAAAGGGACAGAAACTGGAAGAAAGGAAAGAGAAAAGGAATTAAAAAATGGAAGGGAGAATTAATGGAGGGGAAGAAAAAGGAGGGAAGGAAGGAAAGAAGGGAAGAGAAAGGAGAGCAATAGAAAGAAGGGAAGAGAAAGGAAAACAGGAGAAAGAAGGGAAGAGAAAGGAAAGAAAGAGAGAGAGAAGGGAAGAGAAAGGAAAGCAAGAGAAAGAAGGGAAAAGGAAGGAAAGCAAGAGAAAGGAAAGTAAGAGAAAGAAGGGAAAAGGAAGGAAAGCAAGAGAGAGAAGAGAAAGGAAAGCAAGAGAAAGAAGGGAAAAAGACGGAAAGCAAGAGAAAGACAGGAACAGAAAGGAAAACAAGAGAGAGAAGGGAGGAGAAAGTAAAGCAAGAGAAAGAAGGGAAGAGAAAGGAAAACAAGAGAAAGAAGGGAAGAGAAAGGAAAGCAAGAGAAAGAAGGGAGGAGAAAGGAAAGCAAGAGAGAAAAGGGAAAAGAAAGGAAAGCAAGAGAAAGAAGGGAAGAGAAAGGAAAGCAAGAGAGAGGGAGAAAAGGGAAGAGAAAGGAAAGCAAGAAGAAGAAGGGAAGAGAAAGGAAAACAAGAGAGAGAAGGGAAGAGAAAGGAAAGCAAGAGAGCGAAGGGAAAAGTAAGGAAAGCAAGAGAGAGAAGAGAAAAGGAAGGAAAGCAAGAGAAAGAAGGGAAGAGAAAGGAAAACAAGAGAGAGAAGGGAAGAGAAAGGAAAGCAAGAGAGAGGGAGAAAAGGGAAGAGAAAGGAAAGCAAGAAGAAGAAGGGAAGAGAAAGGAAAACAAGAGAGAGAAGGGAAGAGAAAGGAAAGCAAGAGAGCGAAGGGAAAAGTAAGGAAAGCAAGAGAGAGAAGAGAAAAGGAAGGAAAGCAAGAGAAAGAAGGGAAGAGAAAGGAAAACAAGAGAGAGAAGGGAAGAGAAAGGAAAGCAAGAGAGAGGGAGAAAAGGGAAGAGAAAGGAAAGCAAGAAGAAGAAGGGAAGAGAAAGGAAAACAAGAGAGAGAAGGGAAGAGAAAGGAAAGCAAGAGAGCGAAGGGAAAAGTAAGGAAAGCAAGAGAGAGAAGAGAAAAGGAAGGAAAGCAAGAGAAAGAAGGGAAGAGAAAGGAAAACAAGAGAGAGAAGGGAAGAGAAAGGAAAGCAAGCAAGGGAAGAGAAAGGAAAACAAGGGAAAGAAGGGAAAAGGAAGGAAAGGAAGAGAGGGAAGAGAAAGGGAAAGCAAGACAAAGGAGGGAGGAGAAAGGAAAGCAAGAAAAAGAAGGGAGGAGAAAGGAAAGCAAGAGAAAGGAGGGGAAGAAAGAGAGGTGGAACCTTCTGAATCTTCAGCCTGAAAAACAAACGCCAAACTTATCTCGACGTGTACATAGAATCATAGAGTTGGAGGGGACCTCATGGGCCATCCAATCCACCCCCATTCTGCCAAGAAGGAGGAATATTGCATTCAAAGCACCCCTGACAGATGGCCATCCAGCCTCTGTTTAAAAGCTTCCAAAGAAGGAGCCTCCACTACACGCCGGGGCAGAGAGTTCCACTGCTGAACGGCTCTCACAGTCAGGAAGTTCTTCCTCATGTTCAGGTGGAATCTCCTTTATGTCGACTTGTACATGCGCCAGTCTTGCTTTTCTATCTGCATTAACGTGACCCCTTCTTCCTCTCCTTCTTCTTCCCTCCTTCCCTGCTTCCTTCTCGGCACTTTCCCGACTCCAGCTGGTGCCCAAGCTTTCTAGGAACTACCTGAAGGAAGGCTACATGGAGAAAACGGGGCCAAAGGTGGGACATGCTGTCTTTTCTATCCATGCCAAAAGCAAGTATACTCTTTACTGTACCGCATCGGAAGAGAGGCCATAGATGCGCTAATCCCATCCCATGTTACGTTCACTCTGAGGCTGTATTTCATTCTTCTTTCCTCACCCTTCTTGATTTTCCTAGCTCTGTTTCCTTTGAGTAGAACCTTCTCAAGTGGTATTTATTTATTTATTTATTTCGGACATTTGTATCCCGTCCTATCTCGACCTCCGCAGAGGGACTCGGGGTGGCTAACAACCGGCACGCCATGGTGACCACAACCAAAAGCATAAATATACAATTTAAATAAAAAAACAATGTAAAAGTAGTATAAAAACATTCCAACAGCCGCCAATTTAAGTCATTGTCCTAAAAGAAGTCCGTCAAGTCCATTAAAGCCGTCGCTTTGCCAGCTGGTCAGCCTAGTCTGCAAAGGTCTGACGCCATAGCCAGGATTTCACTTGTTTCTGAAAGGTCAGGAGGGATGGAGCAGATCTAATTGCGCTTGGGAGAGAGTTCCACAGCCAAGGGGCCACCACAGAAAAGGTGAGTCCCTAGCCCAAATCTTATCAAAGAGACCATCAGAAATAAGATTGAAAGCCATAACTTGGCTGCGGAGAGACTACCAGTCGTTGGACCGCTCCACTTGTCTTTTAATCACACCGGAAGACAACTTATGGCTTGGCGAGCTGTTGGCAATTCGATCTTGCCTAAAAGAATGGGGCATTACCATCAGAAGGAGTCTGAGTCCTGAACAAGCCCAGACCTGATCCCACTGATCTAAAGTATCACTCTGTTTAGATAGTCTAATAGAGTCTCTGTCTAGTCTGAATGTCCAGTGGAGTGCCTAAGCATACTGTTCCTACTGAAGTCTAAAGCAAACATTCTAAAATGGAGTCTGAGTCCTGAACAAGCCCAGATCTGATCTCACTGCTCTAAAGTATCACTCTGTTTAGATAGTCTAATAGAGTCTCTGTCTAGTCTGAATGTCCAGTGGAGTGCCTAAGCATACTGTTCCTACTGAAGATTAAAGCAAATGTTCTAAAATGTAGTCTGAGTCCTGAACAAGCCCAGATCTGATCCCACTGATCTAAAGTATCACTCTGTTTAGATAGTCTAATAGAGTCTTTGTCTAGTGTGAATGTCCAGTGGAGTGCCTAAGCATACTGTTCCTACTGAAGTCTAAAGCAAATGTTCTAAAATAGAGTCTGAGTCCTGAACAAGCCCAGATCTGATCCCATGGTCTGCAGCATACTGTTTCTACTGACTTCTAAACTGTACTGTTTCTAAAATGGAGTCTGAGTTCTGAAGAAGCCCAGACCTAATCCCACTGATCTAAAGTATCACTCTGTTTAGATAGCCTAATAGAGTCTCTAATTAGTCTGAATGTCCAGTGGAGTGCCTAAGCATACTGTTCCTACTGAAGTCTAAAGCAAATGTTCTAAAATGGAGTCTGAGTCCTGAACAAGCCCAGATCTGATCCCACTGACAAGCCCCATTTCTCTCCAGATATGACTTCTAAATTGTACTGTTTCTAAAATGGAGTCTGAGTCCTAAACAAGCCCAGACAAAGTATCACTCTGTTTAGATAGTCTAATAGAGTCTCTGTCTAGTCTGAATGTCCAGTGAAGTGCCTAAGCATACTGTTCCTACTGAAGTCTAAAGCAAACATTCTAAAATGGAGTCTGAGTCCTGAACAAGCCCAGATCTGATCCCATGGTCTGCAGCATACTGTTTCTACTGACTTGTAAACTGCACTGTTTCTAAAATGGAGTCTGCGTCCTGAACAAGCCCAGACCTGATCCCACTGATCTAAAGTATCACTCTATTTAGATAGTCTAATAGAGTCTCTGTCTAGTCTGAATGTCCAATGGGTGCCTAAGCATACTGTTCCTACTGAAGTCTAAAGCAAACGTTCTTAAATGGAGTATGAGTCCTGAACAAACCCAGACCTGACCCAACTTATCTAAAGTATAGAATCATAGAATCAAAGAGTTGGAAGAGACCTCCTGGGCCATCCAGTCCAACCCCATTCTGCCAAGAAGCAGGAATATTGCAGTCAAATCATCCCTGACAGATGGCCATCCAGCCCCTGTTTAAAAGCTTCCAAAGAAGGAGCCTCCACCACACTCTGGGGCAGAGAGTTCCACTGCTGAACGGCTCTCACAGTCAGGAAGTTCTTCCTCATGTTCAGATGGAATCTCCTCTCTGAGTGTCCGATGGAGTGCCGAAGCGTACTGTACCTACTGAAGACTAAAGCAAATGTTCTAAAATGGAGTCTGAGTCCTGAACAAGCCCAGACCTGATCCCACTGATCTAAAGTATCACTCTGTTTAGATAGTCTAATAGAGTCTCTGTGTAGTCTGAATGTCCAGTGGAGTGCTTAAGCATACTGTTCCTACTGAAGTCTAAAGCAAACGTTCTAAAATGGAGTCTGAGTCCTGAACAAGCCCAGATCTGCGGCTCCTCCCAGAAGGTTGCTATTTCCAACATATCTGGAGAGAAATAGGGCCTGTCTTGAGTACAGTGCTTTAGACAAATGATGAGGGCATCCCCTCGCCAGCCAGGAAGCTGAACTTTTGCCCCGTTCTGCAGTTCAAAGGCATTACTCGAGAAGGCTGTGAAAATAGGACGCTGGCAGTCATGACATGAAGCCTGCAAGTGGCCAGTGTATTTTTACACCAGCCAGACAGCTGAAACCTCCTAATAGTTTACCCAATAATAGCAGGACTGAAACGCCAGCTGTTTGGGAGAGAGAGACCGAAGCAGACGGGGGCGAGAAGGTCATAGCGCAACGTTGTGTTCCTAAACCAGCCTTGGACTGGTCAGCATGTGGACTCCGTGCTTGCATCCCAAGTTCTGTATACAGAAGGGCCAATGTATTGTCGAAGGCTTTCATGGCCAGAATCACTGGGTTGTTGTAGGTTTTTTTCGGGCTATATGGCCATGTTCTAAAGGCATTCTCTCCTGACGTTTCGCCTGCATCTATGGCAAGCATCCTCAGAGGTAGTGAGGTCTGTTGGAACTAGGATTTATATATCTGTGGAATGACCAGGGTGGGAAAAAGGACTCTTGTCTGCTGGAGCCAGGTGTGAATGCTTCAACTGACCACCTTGATTAGCGTATAATGGCCTGATGCAGGCGAAATGTCAGGAGAGAATGCCTCTAGACCATGGCCATATAGCCCGAAAAAACCTACAACAACCCAGTGATTCCGGCCATGAAAGCCTTCGACAATACATTGAACAACAACAACAATAATAATATGCTTTATTTATATTCTGCAAATGGCATTCATGCAAAGCAATTAGGTTTCTCGGTTGTTTGACTGATATACCTAGATATCTCTTTGAACTGTTAGGGATAAAGATATGCCATTGCACAAAAACATATATGAATATATAGATAGACAGACAGATAGATAGATAGCAGAGTTTCAGAATTGTTCTTTCAGTTGCCCCAAAATATTCTCCTTTAAAAATCTTGGTTTAAATCAGGGGTCCTCAAACTAAGGCCCGGGGGCCGGATATTCTCAGCAATATGCCCTCAAAATGCACTTTATTATTGATTTAGGATTGATTGATTTGTACGCCCTATCCCCTCCGAAAAATTTCCATCCCAGTTATATCCTACCTCGCTCATGCCCAGTATTATTTTTTAAATTTTAAATTTTAAATTTGGCCCAGCCTTAGGTTTTAAATGCTTGTTGTGTTACTGTACTGCTTTATTTATTATTATTATTTTGTTTATGAGATCTATTTTAACTGTTTTTGTATTGTTTGTTGCTATTGTTTTATTATTGATGTGTTGTGGGCTCGGCCTCATGTAAGCTGCACCGAGTCCCTTGGGGAGATGGTAGCGGGGTACAAATAAAGTTTATTGTTGGCTTGTTGTAGGTTTTTTCGGGCTATATGGCCATGGTCTAGAGGCATTCTCTCCTGACGTTTTGCCTGCATCTATGGCAAGCATCCTCAGAGGTAGTGAGGTCTGTTAGAAACTAGGAAAAAGGGTTTATATATCTGTGGAATAATGTCCAGAGTGGGACAAAGGACTCTTGTCTGCTGGAGCGAGGTGGGAATGTTTCAACTGACCACCTTGATTAGCATATAATGGCCTGACAGTGCCTGGAGCAAACTTTTGTTGAGAGGTGATTGTTTTATATTGGGTTGTTGTAGTTTTTTCGGGCTATATGGCCATGGTCTACAGGCATTCTCTCCTGACGTTTCGCCTGCATCTATGGCAAGCGTCCTCGGAAGTAGTGAGGTCTGTTGGAAACTAGGAAAAAGGGTTTATATATCTGTGTAATGGCCAGGGTGGGACAAAGGACTCTTGTCTGCTGGAGCGAGGTGGGAATGTTTCAACTGACCACCTTGATTAGCATATAATGGCCTGACAGTGCCTAGAACAAACTTTTGTTGAGAGGTGATTGTTTTTATATTGGGTTGTTGTAGTTTTTTCGAGCTATATGGCCATGGTCTAGAGCAGGGGTCAGGAACCTTCGGCTCTCCAGGTGTGGTGGACTTCAACTCCCACAATTCCTTGAGGCTCGGCATTCACCCCAAAGGCTTACCTTGGCCTCAAGGAATTGTGGGAGTTGAAGTCCACCACACCTGGAGAGCCGAAGGTTCCCCATGCCTGGTCTAGAGCAACCTGGGGTCCCCAGATGTTTTTGGACTTCAACTCCCAGAAATCCTAACAGCTGGTAAACTGACTGGAATTCCTGGTAGTTGTAGGCCAAAACACCTGGGGACCCGCAGGTTGAGAACTACTGGTCTAGAGGCATTCTCTCCTGACGTTTTGCCTGCATCTATGGCAAGCATCCTCAGACGTAGTGAGGTCTGTTGGAACTAAGAAAAAGGGTTTATATATCTGTGGAATGACCAGGGTGGGACAAAGGACTCTTGTCTGCTGGAGTGAGGTGGGAACGTTTCAACTGACCACCTTGATTAGCATATAATGGCCTGACAGTGCCTGGAGCAAACTTTTGTTGAGAGGTGATTGTTTTATATTGGGTTGTTGTAGTTTTTTCGGGCTATATGGCCATGGTCTACAGGCATTCTCTCCTGACGTTTCGCCTGCATCTATGGCAAGCGTCCTCGGAAGTAGTGAGGTCTGTTGGAAACTAGGAAAAAGGGTTTATATATCTGTGGAATGACCAGGGTGGGACAAAGGACTCTTGTCTGCTGGAGCGAGGTGGGAATGTTTCAACTGACCACCTTGATTAGCATATAATGGCCTGACAGTGCCTAGAACAAACTTTTGTTGAGAGGTGATTGTTTTTATATTGGGTTGTTGTAGTTTTTTCGAGCTATATGGCCATGGTCTAGAGCAGGGGTCAGGAACCTTCGGCTCTCCAGGTGTGGTGGACTTCAACTCCCACAATTCCTTGAGGCTCGGCATTCACCCCAAAGGCTTACCTTGGCCTCAAGGAATTGTGGGAGTTGAAGTCCACCACACCTGGAGAGCCGAAGGTTCCCCATGCCTGGTCTAGAGCAACCTGGGGTCCCCAGATGTTTTTGGACTTCAACTCCCAGAAATCCTAACAGCTGGTAAACTGACTGGAATTCCTGGTAGTTGTAGGCCAAAACACCTGGGGACCCGCAGGTTGAGAACTACTGGTCTAGAGGCATTCTCTCCTGACGTTTTGCCTGCATCTATGGCAAGCATCCTCAGACGTAGTGAGGTCTGTTGGAACTAAGAAAAAGGGTTTATATATCTGTGGAATGACCAGGGTGGGACAAAGGACTCTTGTCTGCTGGAGTGAGGTGGGAACGTTTCAACTGACCACCTTGATTAGCATATAATGGCCTGACAGTGCCTGGAGCAAACTTTTGTTGAGAGGTGATTGTTTTATATTGGGTTGTTGTAGTTTTTTCGGGCTATATGGCCATGGTCTACAGGCATTCTCTCCTGACGTTTCGCCTGCATCTATGGCAAGCGTCCTCGGAAGTAGTGAGGTCTGTTGGAAACTAGGAAAAAGGGTTTATATATCTGTGGAATGACCAGGGTGGGACAAAGGACTCTTGTCTGCTGGAGCGAGGTGGGAATGTTTCAACTGACCACCTTGATTAGCATATAATGGCCTGACAGTGCCTAGAACAAACTTTTGTTGAGAGGTGATTGTTTTTATATTGGGTTGTTGTAGTTTTTTCGAGCTATATGGCCATGGTCTAGAGCAGGGGTCAGGAACCTTCGGCTCTCCAGGTGTGGTGGACTTCAACTCCCACAATTCCTTGAGGCTCGGCATTCACCCCAAAGGCTTACCTTGGCCTCAAGGAATTGTGGGAGTTGAAGTCCACCACACCTGGAGAGCCGAAGGTTCCCCATGCCTGGTCTAGAGCAACCTGGGGTCCCCAGATGTTTTTGGACTTCAACTCCCAGAAATCCTAACAGCTGGTAAACTGACTGGAATTCCTGGTAGTTGTAGGCCAAAACACCTGGGGACCCGCAGGTTGAGAACTACTGGTCTAGAGGCATTCTCTCCTGACGTTTTGCCTGCATCTATGGCAAGCATCCTCAGACGTAGTGAGGTCTGTTGGAACTAAGAAAAAGGGTTTATATATCTGTGGAATGACCAGGGTGGGACAAAGGACTCTTGTCTGCTGGAGTGAGGTGGGAACGTTTCAACTGACCACCTTGATTAGCATATAATGGCCTGACAGTGCCTGGAGCAAACTTTTGTTGAGAGGTGATTGTTTTATATTGGGTTGTTGTAGTTTTTTCGGGCTATATGGCCATGGTCTACAGGCATTCTCTCCTGACGTTTCGCCTGCATCTATGGCAAGCGTCCTCGGAAGTAGTGAGGTCTGTTGGAAACTAGGAAAAAGGGTTTATATATCTGTGGAATGACCAGGGTGGGACAAAGGACTCTTGTCTGCTGGAGCGAGGTGGGAATGTTTCAACTGACCACCTTGATTAGCATATAATGGCCTGACAGTGCCTAGAACAAACTTTTGTTGAGAGGTGATTGTTTTTATATTGGGTTGTTGTAGTTTTTTCGAGCTATATGGCCATGGTCTAGAGCAGGGGTCAGGAACCTTCGGCTCTCCAGGTGTGGTGGACTTCAACTCCCACAATTCCTTGAGGCTCGGCATTCACCCCAAAGGCTTACCTTGGCCTCAAGGAATTGTGGGAGTTGAAGTCCACCACACCTGGAGAGCCGAAGGTTCCCCATGCCTGGTCTAGAGCAACCTGGGGTCCCCAGATGTTTTTGGACTTCAACTCCCAGAAATCCTAACAGCTGGTAAACTGACTGGAATTCCTGGTAGTTGTAGGCCAAAACACCTGGGGACCCGCAGGTTGAGAACTACTGGTCTAGAGGCATTCTCTCCTGACGTTTTGCCTGCATCTATGGCAAGCATCCTCAGACGTAGTGAGGTCTGTTGGAACTAAGAAAAAGGGTTTATATATCTGTGGAATGACCAGGGTGGGACAAAGGACTCTTGTCTGCTGGAGTGAGGTGGGAACGTTTCAACTGACCACCTTGATTAGCATATAATGGCCTGACAGTGCCTGGAGCAAACTTTTGTTGAGAGGTGATTGTTTTATATTGGGTTGTTGTAGTTTTTTCGGGCTATATGGCCATGGTCTACAGGCATTCTCTCCTGACGTTTCGCCTGCATCTATGGCAAGCGTCCTCGGAAGTAGTGAGGTCTGTTGGAAACTAGGAAAAAGGGTTTATATATCTGTGGAATGACCAGGGTGGGACAAAGGACTCTTGTCTGCTGGAGCGAGGTGGGAATGTTTCAACTGACCACCTTGATTAGCATATAATGGCCTGACAGTGCCTAGAACAAACTTTTGTTGAGAGGTGATTGTTTTTATATTGGGTTGTTGTAGTTTTTTCGAGCTATATGGCCATGGTCTAGAGCAGGGGTCAGGAACCTTCGGCTCTCCAGGTGTGGTGGACTTCAACTCCCACAATTCCTTGAGGCTCGGCATTCACCCCAAAGGCTTACCTTGGCCTCAAGGAATTGTGGGAGTTGAAGTCCACCACACCTGGAGAGCCGAAGGTTCCCCATGCCTGGTCTAGAGCAACCTGGGGTCCCCAGATGTTTTTGGACTTCAACTCCCAGAAATCCTAACAGCTGGTAAACTGACTGGAATTCCTGGTAGTTGTAGGCCAAAACACCTGGGGACCCGCAGGTTGAGAACTACTGGTCTAGAGGCATTCTCTCCTGACGTTTTGCCTGCATCTATGGCAAGCATCCTCAGACGTAGTGAGGTCTGTTGGAACTAAGAAAAAGGGTTTATATATCTGTGGAATGACCAGGGTGGGACAAAGGACTCTTGTCTGCTGGAGTGAGGTGGGAACGTTTCAACTGACCACCTTGATTAGCATATAATGGCCTGACAGTGCCTGGAGCAAACTTTTGTTGAGAGGTGATTGTTTTATATTGGGTTGTTGTAGTTTTTTCGGGCTATATGGCCATGGTCTACAGGCATTCTCTCCTGACGTTTCGCCTGCATCTATGGCAAGCGTCCTCGGAAGTAGTGAGGTCTGTTGGAAACTAGGAAAAAGGGTTTATATATCTGTGGAATGACCAGGGTGGGACAAAGGACTCTTGTCTGCTGGAGCGAGGTGGGAATGTTTCAACTGACCACCTTGATTAGCATATAATGGCCTGACAGTGCCTAGAACAAACTTTTGTTGAGAGGTGATTGTTTTTATATTGGGTTGTTGTAGTTTTTTCGGGCTATATGGCCATGGTCTAGAGCAGTGGTTCTCAACCTGTGGGTCCCCAGATGTTTTTGGACTTCAACTCCCAGAAATCCTAACAGCTGGTAAACTGACTGGGATTCCTGGTAGTTGTAGGCCAAAACACCTGGGGACCCACAGGTTGAGAACTACTGGTCTAGAGGCATTCTCTCCTGACGTTTCGCCTGCATCTATGGCAAGCATCCTGAGAGGCAGTGAGGTCTGTTGGAAGTAGGAAAAAGCGTTTATATATTTGTGGAATGACCAGGATGGGACAAAGAACTCTTGTCTGCTGGAGCGAGGTAGGAATGTTTCAACTGACCACCTTGATTAGCATATAATGGCCTGACAGTGCCTGGAGCAAACTTTTGTTGAGAGGTGATTGTTTTTATATTGTTTATACGGTTTTATATTGTTTTATATTGTTGTTATTATTACATTGCTGTTAATTGTATGTTTATGTTTTGATGTGGGCACCATGGGGTGCCGCTTTATTAGCCGTCCGATATAAAATGATAAGGTTGCTATTTCCAACATTTAGAAATGAGTGTATGTGTATGTGGGACAATATCCTTTGTCTCTTTTGTACATCATACCTTGAAGATACCATCATCATCGTCACCCCACCTTTTGAGAGAGACTCAAAGCAACAAAACGGACCACTAACCCTGTTTCAACCGGGCAGTTAGATGCTCTCTGGGCGTATAGAGGCACCTGGTTAGTTCCTTGCAAGAGCTGAACCTTGGATGAGAAGGGCTTTTGGTCCAATCCATGTTTTAGTCCAGAGGTAGAAGGAAGGCCCTCCCTCCATGCCAACTGCCACTGCCCTGGAAGGAGAGATAATGTCATGGCCATGAAATGCCAACTTCCACTGCCCTAGCTTTGGAAGGAGAGGCAGCCACCATGCCACAGTGTAGAAACAGATTAAAGCCCCCCCCCCCATTTCCCAACTGCCACTGCCCTGACCTTGGAAAGAAGGGGGAAGAGGCAGCCATCATGCCTTGACCCAGAAATAGATGGAAGGTCATCCCTCCATGCAAACTGCCACTGCCCTGGCCTTGTAAGAAGAGAAAGAGAGGCAGCCATCACGCCTTGGTGCAGAAATAGATGGAAGGTCCTTCCTCATCCCCTACTGCCACTGCCCTGGCCTTGGAAAGAGGGAGGAAGAGGCAGCCATCAAGCTTTGGCTCAGAAACAGATAGAAGGTCCTTTTTCCTCCCCAACTGCCACTGCCCTAGCCTTGGAAGGAGAGAAGGAGAGGTAGCCATCATGCCACAGTGTAGAAACAGATTAAAGCCCCCCCCCCATTTCCCAACTGCCACTGCCCTGGCCTTGGAAAGAAGGGGGAAGAGGCAGCCATCATGCCTTGACCCAGAAATAGATGGAAGGTCATCCCTCCATGTAAACTGCCACTGCCCTGGCCTTGTAAGAAGAGAAAGAGAGGCAGCCATCATGCCTTGGTGCAGAAATAGATGGAAGGTCCTTCCTCATCCCCTACTGCCACTGCCCTGGCCTTGGAAAGAGGGAGGAAGAGGCAGCCATCAAGCTTTGGCTCAGAAACAGATAAAAGGTCCTTTTTCCTCCCCAACTGCCACTGCCCTAGCCTTGGAAGGAGAGAAGGAGAGGTAGCCATCATGCCACAGTGTAGAAACAGATTAAAGGCCCTCCCTTTTCCCAACTGCCACTGCCCTGGCCTTGGAAAGAAGGGGGAAGAGGCAGCCATCATGCCTTGACCCAGAAATAGATGGAAGGTCATCCCTCCATGTAAACTGCCACTGCCCTGGCCTTGTAAGAAGAGAAAGAGAGGCAGCCATCATGCCTTGGTGCAGAAATAGATGGAAGGTCCTTCCTCATCCCCTACTGCCACTGCCCTGGCCTTGGAAAGAGGGAGGAAGAGGCAGCCATCAAGCTTTGGCTCAGAAACAGATAGAAGGTCCTTTTTCCTCCCCAACTGCCACTGCCCTAGCCTTGGAAGGAGAGAAGGAGAGGTAGCCATCATGCCACAGTGTAGAAACAGATTAAAGCCCCCCCCCCATTTCCCAACTGCCACTGCCCTGGCCTTGGAAAGAAGGGGGAAGAGGCAGCCATCATGCCTTGACCCAGAAATAGATGGAAGGTCATCCCTCCATGTAAACTGCCACTGCCCTGGCCTTGTAAGAAGAGAAAGAGAGGCAGCCATCATGCCTTGGTGCAGAAATAGATGGAAGGTCCTTCCTCATCCCCTACTGCCACTGCCCTGGCCTTGGAAAGAGGGAGGAAGAGGCAGCCATCAAGCTTTGGCTCAGAAACAGATAGAAGGTCCTTTTTCCTCCCCAACTGCCACTGCCCTAGCCTTGGAAGGAGAGAAGGAGAGGTAGCCATCATGCCACAGTGTAGAAACAGATTAAAGCCCCCCCCCATTTCCCAACTGCCACTGCCCTGGCCTTGGAAAGAAGGGGGAAGAGGCAGCCATCATGCCTTGACCCAGAAATAGATGGAAGGTCATCCCTCCATGTAAACTGCCACTGCCCTGGCCTTGTAAGAAGAGAAAGAGAGGCAGCCATCATGCCTTGGTGCAGAAATAGATGGAAGGTCCTTCCTCATCCCCTACTGCCACTGCCCTGGCCTTGGAAAGAGGGAGGAAGAGGCAGCCATCAAGCTTTGGCTCAGAAACAGATAAAAGGTCCTTTTTCCTCCCCAACTGCCACTGCCCTAGCCTTGGAAGGAGAGAAGGAGAGGTAGCCATCATGCCACAGTGTAGAAACAGATTAAAGGCCCTCCCTTTTCCCAACTGCCACTGCCCTGGCCTTGGAAAGAAGGGGGAAGAGGCAGCCATCATGCCTTGACCCAGAAATAGATGGAAGGTCATCCCTCCATGTAAACTGCCACTGCCCTGGCCTTGTAAGAAGAGAAAGAGAGGCAGCCATCATGCCTTGGTGCAGAAATAGATGGAAGGTCCTTCCTCATCCCCTACTGCCACTGCCCTGGCCTTGGAAAGAGGGAGGAAGAGGCAGCCATCAAGCTTTGGCTCAGAAACAGATAGAAGGTCCTTTTTCCTCCCCAACTGCCACTGCCCTAGCCTTGGAAGGAGAGAAGGAGAGGTAGCCATCATGCCACAGTGTAGAAACAGATTAAAGCCCCCCCCCCCATTTCCCAACTGCCACTGCCCTGGCCTTGGAAAGAAGGGGGAAGAGGCAGCCATCATGCCTTGACCCAGAAATAGATGGAAGGTCATCCCTCCATGTAAACTGCCACTGCCCTGGCCTTGTAAGAAGAGAAAGAGAGGCAGCCATCATGCCTTGGTGCAGAAATAGATGGAAGGTCCTTCCTCATCCCCTACTGCCACTGCCCTGGCCTTGGAAAGAGGGAGGAAGAGGCAGCCATCAAGCTTTGGCTCAGAAACAGATAGAAGGTCCTTTTTCCTCCCCAACTGCCACTGCCCTAGCCTTGGAAGGAGAGAAGGAGAGGTAGCCATCATGCCACAGTGTAGAAACAGATTAAAGCCCCCCCCCCATTTCCCAACTGCCACTGCCCTGGCCTTGGAAAGAAGGGGGAAGAGGCAGCCATCATGCCTTGACCCAGAAATAGATGGAAGGTCATCCCTCCATGTAAACTGCCACTGCCCTGGCCTTGTAAGAAGAGAAAGAGAGGCAGCCATCATGCCTTGGTGCAGAAATAGATGGAAGGTCCTTCCTCATCCCCTACTGCCACTGCCCTGGCCTTGGAAAGAGGGAGGAAGAAGCAGCCATCAAGCTTTGGCTCAGAAACAGATAGAAGGTCCTTTTTCCTCCCCAACTGCCACTGCCCTAGCCTTGGAAGGAGAGAAGGAGAGGTAGCCATCATGCCACAGTGTAGAAACAGATTAAAGCCCCCCCCCATTTCCCAACTGCCACTGCCCTGGCCTTGGAAAGAAGGGGGAAGAGGCAGCCATCATGCCTTGACCCAGAAATAGATGGAAGGTCATCCCTCCATGTAAACTGCCACTGCCCTGGCCTTGTAAGAAGAGAAAGAGAGGCAGCCATCATGCCTTGGTGCAGAAATAGATGGAAGGTCCTTCCTCATCCCCTACTGCCACTGCCCTGGCCTTGGAAAGAGGGAGGAAGAAGCAGCCATCAAGCTTTGGCTCAGAAACAGATAGAAGGTCCTTTTTCCTCCCCAACTGCCACTGCCCTAGCCTTGGAAGGAGAGAAGGAGAGGTAGCCATCATGCCACAGTGTAGAAACAGATTAAAGCCCCCCCCCCCATTTCCCAACTGCCACTGCCCTGGCCTTGGAAAGAGGGAGGAAGAGGCAGCCATCAAGCTTTGGCTCAGAAACAGATAAAAGGTCCTTTTTCCTCCCCAACTGCCACTGCCCTAGCCTTGGAAGGAGAGAAGGAGAGGTAGCCATCATGCCACAGTGTAGAAACAGATTAAAGGCCCTCCCTTTTCCCAACTGCCACTGCCCTGGCCTTGGAAAGAAGGGGGAAGAGGCAGCCATCATGCCTTGACCCAGAAATAGATGGAAGGTCATCCCTCCATGTAAACTGCCACTGCCCTGGCCTTGTAAGAAGAGAAAGAGAGGCAGCCATCATGCCTTGGTGCAGAAATAGATGGAAGGTCCTTCCTCATCCCCTACTGCCACTGCCCTGGCCTTGGAAAGAGGGAGGAAGAGGCAGCCATCAAGCTTTGGCTCAGAAACAGATAGAAGGTCCTTTTTCCTCCCCAACTGCCACTGCCCTAGCCTTGGAAGGAGAGAAGGAGAGGTAGCCATCATGCCACAGTGTAGAAACAGATTAAAGCCCCCCCCCCATTTCCCAACTGCCACTGCCCTGACCTTGGAAAGAAGGGGGAAGAGGCAGCCATCATGCCTTGACCCAGAAATAGATGGAAGGTCATCCCTCCATGTAAACTGCCACTGCCCTGGCCTTGTAAGAAGAGAAAGAGAGGCAGCCATCATGCCTTGGTGCAGAAATAGATGGAAGGTCCTTCCTCATCCCCTACTGCCACTGCCCTGGCCTTGGAAAGAGGGAGGAAGAGGCAGCCATCAAGCTTTGGCTCAGAAACAGATAGAAGGTCCTTTTTCCTCCCCAACTGCCACTGCCCTAGCCTTGGAAGGAGAGAAGGAGAGGTAGCCATCATGCCACAGTGTAGAAACAGATTAAAGCCCCCCCCCCATTTCCCAACTGCCACTGCCCTGGCCTTGGAAAGAAGGGGGAAGAGGCAGCCATCATGCCTTGACCCAGAAATAGATGGAAGGTCATCCCTCCATGTAAACTGCCACTGCCCTGGCCTTGTAAGAAGAGAAAGAGAGGCAGCCATCATGCCTTGGTGCAGAAATAGATGGAAGGTCCTTCCTCATCCCCTACTGCCACTGCCCTGGCCTTGGAAAGAGGGAGGAAGAGGCAGCCATCAAGCTTTGGCTCAGAAACAGATAAAAGGTCCTTTTTCCTCCCCAACTGCCACTGCCCTAGCCTTGGAAGGAGAGAAGGAGAGGTAGCCATCATGCCACAGTGTAGAAACAGATTAAAGGCCCTCCCTTTTCCCAACTGCCACTGCCCTGGCCTTGGAAAGAAGGGGGAAGAGGCAGCCATCATGCCTTGACCCAGAAATAGATGGAAGGTCATCCCTCCATGTAAACTGCCACTGCCCTGGCCTTGTAAGAAGAGAAAGAGAGGCAGCCATCACGCCTTGGTGCAGAAATAGATGGAAGGTCCTTCCTCATCCCCTACTGCCACTGCCCTGGCCTTGGAAAGAGGGAGGAAGAGGCAGCCATCAAGCTTTGGCTCAGAAACAGATAGAAGGTCCTTTTTCCTCCCCAACTGCCACTGCCCTAGCCTTGGAAGGAGAGAAGGAGAGGTAGCCATCATGCCACAGTGTAGAAACAGATTAAAGCCCCCCCCCATTTCCCAACTGCCACTGCCCTGGCCTTGGAAAGAAGGGGGAAGAGGCAGCCATCATGCCTTGACCCAGAAATAGATGGAAGGTCATCCCTCCATGTAAACTGCCACTGCCCTGGCCTTGTAAGAAGAGAAAGAGAGGCAGCCATCATGCCTTGGTGCAGAAATAGATGGAAGGTCCTTCCTCATCCCCTACTGCCACTGCCCTGGCCTTGGAAAGAGGGAGGAAGAGGCAGCCATCAAGCTTTGGCTCAGAAACAGATAGAAGGTCCTTTTTCCTCCCCAACTGCCACTGCCCTAGCCTTGGAAGGAGAGAAGGAGAGGTAGCCATCATGCCACAGTGTAGAAACAGATTAAAGCCCCCCCCCCATTTCCCAACTGCCACTGCCCTGACCTTGGAAAGAAGGGGGAAGAGGCAGCCATCATGCCTTGACCCAGAAATAGATGGAAGGTCATCCCTCCATGTAAACTGCCACTGCCCTGGCCTTGTAAGAAGAGAAAGAGAGGCAGCCATCACGCCTTGGTGCAGAAATAGATGGAAGGTCCTTCCTCATCCCCTACTGCCACTGCCCTGGCCTTGGAAAGAGGGAGGAAGAGGCAGCCATCAAGCTTTGGCTCAGAAACAGATAGAAGGTCCTTTTTCCTCCCCAACTGCCACTGCCCTAGCCTTGGAAGGAGAGAAGGAGAGGCAGCCATCATGCCACAGTGTAGAAACAGATTAAAGCCCCCCCCCATTTCCCAACTGCCACTGCCCTGGCCTTGGAAAGAAGGGGGAAGAGGCAGCCATCATGCCTTGACCCAGAAATAGATGGAAGGTCATCCCTCCATGTAAACTGCCACTGCCCTGGCCTTGTAAGAAGAGAAAGAGAGGCAGCCATCACGCCTTGGTGCAGAAATAGATGGAAGGTCCTTCCTCATCCCCTACTGCCACTGCCCTGGCCTTGGAAAGAGGGAGGAAGAGGCAGCCATCAAGCTTTGGCTCAGAAACAGATAGAAGGTCCTTTTTCCTCCCCAACTGCCACTGCCCTAGCCTTGGAAGGAGAGAAGGAGAGGTAGCCATCATGCCACAGTGTAGAAACAGATTAAAGCCCCCCCCCATTTCCCAACTGCCACTGCCCTGGCCTTGGAAAGAAGGGGGAAGAGGCAGCCATCATGCCTTGACCCAGAAATAGATGGAAGGTCATCCCTCCATGTAAACTGCCACTGCTCTGGCCTTGTAAGAAGAGAAAGAGAGGCAGCCATCATGCCTTGGTGCAGAAATAGATGGAAGGTCCTTCCTCATCCCCTACTGCCACTGCCCTGGCCTTGGAAAGAGGGAGGAAGAGGCAGCCATCAAGCTTTGGCTCAGAAACAGATAGAAGGTCCTTTTTCCTCCCCAACTGCCACTGCCCTAGCCTTGGAAGGAGAGAAGGAGAGGTAGCCATCATGCCACAGTGTAGAAACAGATTAAAGCCCCCCCCCATTTCCCAACTGCCACTGCCCTGACCTTGGAAAGAAGGGGGAAGAGGCAGCCATCATGCCTTGACCCAGAAATAGATGGAAGGTCATCCCTCCATGTAAACTGCCACTGCCCTGGCCTTGTAAGAAGAGAAAGAGAGGCAGCCATCACGCCTTGGTGCAGAAATAGATGGAAGGTCCTTCCTCATCCCCTACTGCCACTGCCCTGGCCTTGGAAAGAGGGAGGAAGAGGCAGCCATCAAGCTTTGGCTCAGAAACAGATAGAAGGTCCTTTTTCCTCCCCAACTGCCACTGCCCTAGCCTTGGAAGGAGAGAAGGAGAGGCAGCCATCATGCCACAGTGTAGAAACAGATTAAAGCCCCCCCCCCCATTTCCCAACTGCCACTGCCCTGGCCTTGGAAAGAAGGGGGAAGAGGCAGCCATCATGCCTTGACCCAGAAATAGATGGAAGGTCATCCCTCCATGTAAACTGCCACTGCCCTGGCCTTGTAAGAAGAGAAAGAGAGGCAGCCATCATGCCTTGGTGCAGAAATAGATGGAAGGTCCTTCCTCATCCCCTACTGCCACTGCCCTGGCCTTGGAAAGAGGGAGGAAGAGGCAGCCATCAAGCTTTGGCTCAGAAACAGATAGAAGGTCCTTTTTCCTCCCCAACTGCCACTGCCCTAGCCTTGGAAGGAGAGAAGGAGAGGTAGCCATCATGCCACAGTGTAGAAACAGATTAAAGCCCCCCCCCATTTCCCAACTGCCACTGCCCTGACCTTGGAAAGAAGGGGGAAGAGGCAGCTATCATGCCTTGACCCAGAAATAGATGGAAGGTCATCCCTTCATGTAAACTGCCACTGCCCTGGCCTTGTAAGAAGAGAAAGAGAGGCAGCCATCACGCCTTGGTGCAGAAATAGATGGAAGGTC
Organism: Anolis sagrei; assembly: GCF_037176765.1. Classification (NCBI taxonomy): domain Eukaryota; kingdom Metazoa; phylum Chordata; class Lepidosauria; order Squamata; family Anolidae; genus Anolis; species Anolis sagrei. The sequence goes on along the minus strand of NC_090034.1, from coordinate 3,256,295 downwards.
CTTCCTCATCCCCTACTGCCACTGCCCTGGCCTTGGAAAGAGGGAGGAAGAGGCAGCCATCAAGCTTTGGCTCAGAAACAGATAGAAGGTCCTTTTTCCTCCCCAACTGCCACTGCCCTAGCCTTGGAAGGAGAGAAGGAGAGGCAGCCATCATGCCACAGTGTAGAAACAGATTAAAGCCCCCCCCCCCATTTCCCAACTGCCACTGCCCTGGCCTTGGAAAGAAGGGGGAAGAGGCAGCCATCATGCCTTGACCCAGAAATAGATGGAAGGTCATCCCTCCATGTAAACTGCCACTGCCCTGGCCTTGTAAGAAGAGAAAGAGAGGCAGCCATCATGCCTTGGTGCAGAAATAGATGGAAGGTCCTTCCTCATCCCCTACTGCCACTGCCCTGGCCTTGGAAAGAGGAAGGAAGAGGCAGCCATCAAGCTTTGGCTCAGAAACAGATAGAAGGTCCTTTTTCCTCCCCAACTGCCACTGCCCTAGCCTTGGAAGGAGAGAAGGAGAGGTAGCCATCATGCCACAGTGTAGAAACAGATTAAAGCCCCCCCCCTTTCCCAACTGCCACTGCCCTGGCCTTGGAAAGAAGGGGGAAGAGGCAGCCATCATGCCTTGACCCAGAAATAGATGGAAGGTCATCCCTCCATGTAAACTGCCACTGCCCTGGCCTTGTAAGAAGAGAAAGAGAGGCAGCCATCACGCCTTGGTGCAGAAATAGATGGAAGGTCCTTCCTCATCCCCTACTGCCACTGCCCTGGCCTTGGAAAGAGGGAGGAAGAGGCAGCCATCAAGCTTTGGCTCAGAAACAGATAAAAGGTCCTTTTTCCTCCCCAACTGCCACTGCCCTAGCCTTGGAAGGAGAGAAGGAGAGGTAGCCATCATGCCACAGTGTAGAAACAGATTAAAGGCCCTCCCTTTTCCCAACTGCCACTGCCCTGGCCTTGGAAAGAAGGGGGAAGAGGCAGCCATCATGCCTTGACCCAGAAATAGATGGAAGGTCATCCCTCCATGTAAACTGCCACTGCCCTGGCCTTGTAAGAAGAGAAAGAGAGGCAGCCATCACGCCTTGGTGCAGAAATAGATGGAAGGTCCTTCCTCATCCCCTACTGCCACTGCCCTGGCCTTGGAAAGAGGGAGGAAGAGGCAGCCATCAAGCTTTGGCTCAGAAACAGATAAAAGGTCCTTTTTCCTCCCCAACTGCCACTGCCCTAGCCTTGGAAGGAGAGAAGGAGAGGTAGCCATCATGCCACAGTGTAGAAACAGATTAAAGCCCCCCCCCCCCCATTTCCCAACTGCCACTGCCCTGGCCTTGGAAAGAAGGGGGAAGAGGCAGCCATCATGCCTTGACCCAGAAATAGATGGAAGGTCATCCCTCCATGTAAACTGCCACTGCCCTGGCCTTGTAAGAAGAGAAAGAGAGGCAGCCATCACGCCTTGGTGCAGAAATAGATGGAAGGTCCTTCCTCATCCCCTACTGCCACTGCCCTGGCCTTGGAAAGAGGGAGGAAGAGGCAGCCATCAAGCTTTGGCTCAGAAACAGATAGAAGGTCCTTTTTCCTCCCCAACTGCCACTGCCCTAGCCTTGGAAGGAGAGAAGGAGAGGTAGCCATCATGCCACAGTGTAGAAACAGATTAAAGCCCCCCCCCCATTTCCCAACTGCCACTGCCCTGGCCTTGGAAAGAAGGGGGAAGAGGCAGCCATCATGCCTTGACCCAGAAATAGATGGAAGGTCATCCCTCCATGTAAACTGCCACTGCCCTGGCCTTGTAAGAAGAGAAAGAGAGGCAGCCATCACGCCTTGGTGCAGAAATAGATGGAAGGTCCTTCCTCATCCCCTACTGCCACTGCCCTGGCCTTGGAAAGAGGGAGGAAGAGGCAGCCATCAAGCTTTGGCTCAGAAACAGATAAAAGGTCCTTTTTCCTCCCCAACTGCCACTGCCCTAGCCTTGGAAGGAGAGAAGGAGAGGTAGCCATCATGCCACAGTGTAGAAACAGATTAAAGGCCCTCCCTTTTCCCAACTGCCACTGCCCTGGCCTTGGAAAGAAGGGGGAAGAGGCAGCCATCATGCCTTGACCCAGAAATAGATGGAAGGTCATCCCTCCATGTAAACTGCCACTGCCCTGGCCTTGTAAGAAGAGAAAGAGAGGCAGCCATCACGCCTTGGTGCAGAAATAGATGGAAGGTCCTTCCTCATCCCCTACTGCCACTGCCCTGGCCTTGGAAAGAGGGAGGAAGAGGCAGCCATCAAGCTTTGGCTCAGAAACAGATAGAAGGTCCTTTTTCCTCCCCAACTGCCACTGCCCTAGCCTTGGAAGGAGAGAAGGAGAGGTAGCCATCATGCCACAGTGTAGAAACAGATTAAAGGCCCTCCTTTTTCCCAACTGCCACTGCCCTGGCCTTGGAAAGAAGGGGGAAGAGGCAGCCATCATGCCTTGACCCAGAAATAGATGGAAGGTCATCCCTCCATGTAAACTGCCACTGCCCTGGCCTTGTAAGAAGAGAAAGAGAGGCAGCCATCATGCCTTGGTGCAGAAATAGATGGAAGGTCCTTCCTCATCCCCTACTGCCACTGCCCTGGCCTTGGAAAGAGGAAGGAAGAGGCAGCCATCAAGCTTTGGCTCAGAAACAGATCGAAGGTCCTTTTTCCTCCCCAACTGCCACTGCCCTAGCCTTGGAAGGAGAGAAGGAGAGGTAGCCATCATGCCACAGTGTAGAAACAGATTAAAGCCCCCCCCCTTTCCCAACTGCCACTGCCCTGGCCTTGGAAAGAAGGGGGAAGAGGCAGCCATCATGCCTTGACCCAGAAATAGATGGAAGGTCATCCCTCCATGTAAACTGCCACTGCCCTGGCCTTGTAAGAAGAGAAAGAGAGGCAGCCATCACGCCTTGGTGCAGAAATAGATGGAAGGTCCTTCCTCATCCCCTACTGCCACTGCCCTGGCCTTGGAAAGAGGGAGGAAGAGGCAGCCATCAAGCTTTGGCTCAGAAACAGATAAAAGGTCCTTTTTCCTCCCCAACTGCCACTGCCCTAGCCTTGGAAGGAGAGAAGGAGAGGTAGCCATCATGCCACAGTGTAGAAACAGATTAAAGGCCCTCCCTTTTCCCAACTGCCACTGCCCTGGCCTTGGAAAGAAGGGGGAAGAGGCAGCCATCATGCCTTGACCCAGAAATAGATGGAAGGTCATCCCTCCATGTAAACTGCCACTGCCCTGGCCTTGTAAGAAGAGAAAGAGAGGCAGCCATCACGCCTTGGTGCAGAAATAGATGGAAGGTCCTTCCTCATCCCCTACTGCCACTGCCCTGGCCTTGGAAAGAGGGAGGAAGAGGCAGCCATCAAGCTTTGGCTCAGAAACAGATAAAAGGTCCTTTTTCCTCCCCAACTGCCACTGCCCTAGCCTTGGAAGGAGAGAAGGAGAGGTAGCCATCATGCCACAGTGTAGAAACAGATTAAAGGCCCTCCCTTTTCCCAACTGCCACTGCCCTGGCCTTGGAAAGAAGGGGGAAGAGGCAGCCATCATGCCTTGACCCAGAAATAGATGGAAGGTCATCCCTCCATGTAAACTGCCACTGCCCTGGCCTTGTAAGAAGAGAAAGAGAGGCAGCCATCACGCCTTGGTGCAGAAATAGATGGAAGGTCCTTCCTCATCCCCTACTGCCACTGCCCTGGCCTTGGAAAGAGGGAGGAAGAGGCAGCCATCAAGCTTTGGCTCAGAAACAGATAGAAGGTCCTTTTTCCTCCCCAACTGCCACTGCCCTAGCCTTGGAAGGAGAGAAGGAGAGGTAGCCATCATGCCACAGTGTAGAAACAGATTAAAGCCCCCCCCCCCATTTCCCAACTGCCACTGCCCTGGCCTTGGAAAGAAGGGGGAAGAGGCAGCCATCATGCCTTGACCCAGAAATAGATGGAAGGTCATCCCTCCATGTAAACTGCCACTGCCCTGGCCTTGTAAGAAGAGAAAGAGAGGCAGCCATCACGCCTTGGTGCAGAAATAGATGGAAGGTCCTTCCTCATCCCCTACTGCCACTGCCCTGGCCTTGGAAAGAGGGAGGAAGAGGCAGCCATCAAGCTTTGGCTCAGAAACAGATAAAAGGTCCTTTTTCCTCCCCAACTGCCACTGCCCTAGCCTTGGAAGGAGAGAAGGAGAGGTAGCCATCATGCCACAGTGTAGAAACAGATTAAAGGCCCTCCCTTTTCCCAACTGCCACTGCCCTGGCCTTGGAAAGAAGGGGGAAGAGGCAGCCATCATGCCTTGACCCAGAAATAGATGGAAGGTCATCCCTCCATGTAAACTGCCACTGCCCTGGCCTTGTAAGAAGAGAAAGAGAGGCAGCCATCACGCCTTGGTGCAGAAATAGATGGAAGGTCCTTCCTCATCCCCTACTGCCACTGCCCTGGCCTTGGAAAGAGGGAGGAAGAGGCAGCCATCAAGCTTTGGCTCAGAAACAGATAGAAGGTCCTTTTTCCTCCCCAACTGCCACTGCCCTAGCCTTGGAAGGAGAGAAGGAGAGGTAGCCATCATGCCACAGTGTAGAAACAGATTAAAGGCCCTCCTTTTTCCCAACTGCCACTGCCCTGGCCTTGGAAAGAAGGGGGAAGAGGCAGCCATCATGCCTTGACCCAGAAATAGATGGAAGGTCATCTCTCCATGCAAACAGCCACTGCCCAGGCCTTGTGAGAAGAGAAGGAGTGGCAGTCATCATGCCTTGGCCCAAAAACAGATGGAAGCCCCCCCCCCCCTCCATGCCAACTGCCACTGCACTGGCCTTGGAAGGAGAGAAGAGACAGCCATCGTGCTTTGGTCCAGAGGTAGATGGAAGATCCTCCAACCAGGTGTTATTATCCGTTGCCGGACCTCATCCGGTTCCGGCTTCTCCGCGGTGCTTCTCTGCTCCGCCATCCAGCCCTGAAGGCCGAGACAGAGGCACGTCTTGCTCCTTCTCACGCTTCCTCCCTCTCCTAATTAAGGAGGTCTGCTGAGACGTTAATTATTTTTCTTGTTGCTCGGAGCCAAGAGGAATTTCATCAAGCCTCCGGTTTGTGTACTTAACCAATTCATTAGCTGTGAATTAAATCAACACAAGATTTTAAAATTTTCTCGGGGGCGAGAAAAGGCTGCTGAAGTGTTGTGGAAAAGCGATGGAATCAATCACATTTAATTCAGCTGCTGGATTTCAAGATGCTTCCCCATGCTATTCCGTTGGAAATCTATTGGATTTGGCCAAAATCCTCTCATTGATCCCAATTGAAGTGGACTGATTGAATCAATGGGATTTACGAGGGTTGAATGAAAAGTAATGCCTCCACCTTCGTAACTCGGCAACGGATGGCAGTACTGGTATGCGGCAGGTACTGGCTTGTTCAGTAGACTCTCATCTACAGTTTCATTTTGGCAGGAAGCCTTAGCAGAAAAAGTAATGCCTCCACCTTCATAACTCCTCAACGGATGGCAGTACTGGCGTGTTCAGTAGACTCTCCTCTACAGTTCCATTTTTGCGGGAAACCTTCACAGAAAAAGTAATGCCTCCACCTTCGTAACTCCTCAACAGATAGCAGTACTGGTATGCGGCAGGTACTGGCTTGTTCAGTAGACTCTCCTCTACAGTTCCATTTTGACAGAAAGACTTAGCAGAAAAAGTAATGCCTCCACCTTCATAACTCCTCAACAGATGGCAGCACTGGTATGCGGCAGGTACTGGCTTGTTCAGTAGACTCTCCTCTACAGTTCCATTTAGGCGGGAAGCCTTAGCACTAAAAGCAATGCCTCCACCTTCGTAACTCCTCAACAGATGGCAGCACTGGTATGCGGCAGGCACTGGCTTGTTCAGTAGACTCTCCTCTACAGTTCCATGCTGGCAGGAAGCCTTAGCAGAAAAAGTAATACCTCCACCTTCCTAACTCCTCAACAGATGGCAGTACTGGTATGCAGCGGGTACTGTCTTGTTCAGTAGACTCTCCTCTACAGTTCCATTTAGGCGGGAAGCCTTAGCACTAAAAGCAATGCCTCCACCTTCGTAACTCCTCAACAGATGGCAGTACTGGTATGCAGCAGGTACTGGCTTGTTCAGTAGACTCTCCTCTACAGTTCCATTTTGGCAGGAAGCCTTAGCAGAAAAAGTAATACCTCCACCCTCGTAACTCCTCAACAGATGGCAGTACTGGTATACAGCAGGTACTGGCTTGTTCAGTAGACTCTCCTCTACAGTTTCATTTTGGCAGGAAGCCTTGGCATTGAATGGTTGTGTTGTTAAAGTGCAAAGTATGGAACCCTGCGCAAGGCAGACTACACAAGGGTTGAATGAAAAGTAATGCCTCCACCTTCGTAACACCTCAACAGGTGGTAGTACTGGTATGCGGCAGGTACTGGCTTGTTCAGTAGACTGTCCTCTACAGTTCCACTTTGGCAGGAAGCCTAAGCATAAAAAGTAATGCCTCCACCTTCCTAACTCCTCAACAGATTGCTGTACTGGTATGCAGCAGGTACTGGCTTGTTCAGTAGACTCTCCTCTACAGTTCCATTTTGGTGGGAAGCTTTAGCAAAAAAAGTAATGCCTCCACCTTCGTAACACCTCAACAGGTGGTAGTACTGGTATGCGGCAGGTACTGGCTTGTTCAGTAGACTCTCCTCTACAGTTCCATTTTGGTGGGAAGCCTTAGCAAAAAAAGTAATGCCTTCACCTTCGTAACTCCTCAACAGATGGCAGTACTGGTATGCGGCAGGTACTGGCTTGTTCAATAGACTCTCATCTACAGTTCCATTTTGGTGGGAAGCCTTAGCAGAAAAAGTAATGCCTTCACCTTCATAACTCCTCAACAGATGGCAGTACTGGTATGAAGCAGGTACTGGCTTGTTCAGGAGACTCTCCTCTACAGTTCCACTTTGGCAGGAAGCCTTAGCAGAAAACGTAATGCCTCCACCTTCGTAACTTCTCAACAGATGGAAGGCCAACAGACGTGGCGGCTCCGCCCCTTGGCCCACCCGCGGATTGGGGAGAGGAGAGGAGGCGGGTGGAGTGCCAGGGGATCGGGAAAGGGAGCCGATCATGGGGAAGGGATCGAACGCGGAGAACGATTGAGCGCCGGCTCTGCTCGCACACCTGGTGGCCAGGTGGAGCAGGAACGAGAGGGGCTAGGCGAGGCTCAAGGGCCCGGCCCCTTTGGGAAGAAGATCGCCCGGCAGCGAGGCAAGAGAGCCGAGGCTCCCCCCGGACTGCTTGGGCTGTTGTGAGCTGAAGGGGCGCTCCTCAAGTGGCGGTCGAGGGGCATTTACAGAGGCGCCTCTGCACCCCTGGCAAAAAAAAAAGTGTTCTGCAACCGCTTACTTCGCGTAATGGACGAGCCGCCCCTGCATATGCCCATCGGACGTATAGAAGCACCTGGTTAGCTCCTTGCAAGAGCAGAACATTGGGTGAGAAGAGCCTTTGGTACGATCCAACTGGGTGTTATTATCCCTTGCCGGACTTCATCCGGTTCCGGCTTCTCCGCGGTGCTTCTCTGCTCCGCCATCCAGCCCTGAAGGCCGAGACAGAGGCACGTCTTGCTCCTTCTCACGCTTCCTCCTTCTCCTAATTAAGGAGGTTTGCTGAGACGTTGATTATTTTTCTTGTTGCTCGGAGCCAAGAGGAATTTAATCAAGCCTCCGGTTTGTGTACTTAATCAATTCATTAGCTGTGAATTAAATCAACACAAGATTTTAAAATTTTTCTCGGGGGCGAGAAAAGACTGCTCAAGTGTTGTGGGAAAGCGATGGAATCAATCACATTTAATTCAGCTGCTGGATTTCAAGATGCTTCCTCACGCTATTCCGTTGGAAATCGATTTGATTTGGCCAAAATCCTCTCATTGATCCCAATTGAAGTGGACTGATTTAATCAATGGGATTTACGAGGGTTGAATGAAAAGTAATGCCTCCACCTTCGTAACTCGTCAACAGATGGCAGTACTGGTATGCGGCAGGCACTGGCTTGTTCAGTAGACTCTCCTCTACAGTTCCATTTTGGCAGGAAGCCTTAGCAGGAAAAGTAATGCCTCCACCTTCGTAACTCCTCAACGGATGGCAGTACTGGCTTGTTCAGTAGACTCTCCTCTACAGTTTTTGCGGGAAACCTTCACAGAAAAAGTAATGCCTCCACCTTCGTAACTCCTCAACAGATAGCAGTACTGGTATGCGGCAGGTACTGGCTTGTTCAGTAGACTCTCCTCTACAGTTCCATTTTGACAGAAAGACTTAGCAGAAAAAGTAATGCCTCCACCTTCATAACTCCTCAACAGATGGAAGTACTGGTATGCGGCAGGTACTGGCTTGTTCAGTAGACTCTCCTCTACAGTTCCATTTTGACAGAAAGACTTAGCAGAAAAAGTAATGCCTCCACCTTCATAACTCCTCAACAGATGGAAGTACTGGTATGCGGCAGGTACTGGCTTGTTCAGTAGACTCTCCTCTACAGTTCCATTTTGACAGAAAGACTTAGCAGAAAAAGTAATGCCTCCACCTTCATAACTCCTCAACAGATGGCAGCACTGGTATGTGGCAGGTACTGGCTTGTTCAGTAGACTCTCCTCCACAGTTACATGTTGGTGGGAAGCCTTAGCAGAAAAAGTAATGCCTCCACCTTCGTAACTCCTCAACAGATGGCAGTACTGGCATGTTCAGTAGACTCTCCTCTACAGTTCCACTTTGACAGGAAGCCTTAGCAGAAAATGTAATGCCTCCACCTTCGTAACTTCTCAACAGATGGCAGTACTGGCATGTTCAGTAGACTCTCCTCTACAGTTCCACTTTGGCAGGAAGCCTTAGCAGAAAAAGTAATGCCTCCACCTTCGTAACTTCTCAACAGATGGCAGTACTGGTATGCGGCAGGCACTGGCTTGTTCAGTAGACTCTCCTCTACAGTTTCATTTTGGCAGGAAGCCTTAGCAGAAAAAGTAATGCCTCCACCTTCGTAACTCCTCAACGGATGGCAGTACTGGCTTGTTCAGTAGACTCTCCTCTACAGTTCCATTTTTGCGGGAAACCTTCACAGAAAAAGTAATGCCTCCACCTTCGTAACTCCTCAACAGATGGCAGTACTGGTATGCGGCAGGTACTGGCTTGTTCAGTAGACTCTCCTCTACAGTTCCATTCTGGCAGGAAGCCTTAGCAGAAAAAGTAATGCCTCCACCTTCATAACTCCTCAACAGATGGCAGTACTGGCATGCAGCGGGTACTGTCTTGTTCAGTAGACTCTCCTCTACAGTTTCATTTTGGCAGGAAGCCTTGGCATTGAACGGTTGTGTTGTTAAAGTGCAAAGTATGGAACCCTGCGCAAGGCAGACTATACAAGGGTTGAATGAAAAGTAATGCCTCCACCTTCGTAACACCTCAACAGGTGGTAGTACTGGTATGCGGCAGGAACTGGCTTGTTCAGTAGACTCTCCTCTACAGTTCCACTTTGGCAGGAAGCCTAAGCATAAAAAGTAATGCCTCCACCTTCCTAACTCCTCAACAGATGGCTGTACTGGTATGCAGCAGGTACTGGCTTGTTCAGTAGACTCTCCTCTACAGTTCCATTTTGGTGGGAAGCCTTAGCAAAAAAAGTAATGCCTCCACCTTCGTAACACCTCAACAGGTGGTAGTACTGGTATGCGGCAGGTACTGGCTTGTTCAATAGACTCTCATCTACAGTTCCATTTTGGTGGGAAGCCTTAGCAGAAAAAGTAATGCCTTCACCTTCATAACTCCTCAACAGATGGCAGTACTGGTATGAAGCAGGTACTGGCTTGTTCAGGAGACTCTCCTCTACAGTTCCACTTTGGCAGGAAGCCTTAGCAGAAAAAGTAATGCCTCCACCTTCGTAACTTCTCAACAGATGGGAGGCCAAAATCCTCTCATTGGTCCCAATTGAAGTGGACTGATTGAATCAATGGGATTTACAAGTGTTGAATGAAAAGTAATGCCTCCACCTTCGTAACTGCTCAACAGATGGCAGTACTGGTATGCGGCAGGTACTGGCTTGCTCAGTAGACTCTCCTCTACAGTTGTGCCAGTAAGCTTTCGTATGATATTATTTCTAGCACCCACTATTCACTTGATAGTCGAACAGTGCTTCTTGTAAGTCAGAGCACAGCCCAGAGTGACTCCCAGGTACTTGGTTGTGCTGCAATGCTCCAGTGGTGTTCCTCCCCAAGTCATCCTCAGAGCTCAAGATGCTTGTCTGTTCTTAAGATGGAAAGCACATGTCTGCATTTTAGGTGGATTCAGAATTCACTGTTTTTCCCTCTGATAGGCAGTAAGAGCACCAAAGCTTCGGAGAGCTTATATTCAACCTTTTCAAAGCTTTCTGATTGAGCAGTGATGGCAGGATCGTCTGCATATATGGCATTTTCTGTCCCTTCTGGCAGTGGCTTAAATGGCGGTGTGAAGAAAATCCTTATCAAGTCTGGGAACAGAATTCAACTGGACATTGTTGCCTTTAAATATCTGTCACAGAGAGGAGGGGACGATCCTATTCTCTACTACCCAAGAGGGTTGGGCCAGATGCAATGGTCAGCGACTTCACTGGAAGGTAGATTTCGATTGGACGTTAGATGGACCTCGGTAACAGTAATAGAACTTCTAATATATAAGCATTATTAGGGTCGTTAGAGAGAGATGTGTCTTCTTTAAAGTGTTTTCTAAGAGGTACATTTACTATTAAATGGAAGGGAAGTATATAGGATTCTCTTTACATTGTTACAGATCTTCCCATCATATCATGTTCATATAAGCCTTGTGTGTGTTTCAGTGTAACGTGTAAACCAAACACACTAAGTCAGAGAAGATTACTTAGAGGCCTGGGAAATGTACTGGAATATGTCCAGTTCTATTTTTTTCTCCAGAAAATGCATTCCACCCATCTTCATGCTCAAGATGGAGGTGGCAGATGGAATGAATCACTGGTATGTGTGTGGGTTCGATGTTCAACATGCCCACATGTACGAGAATGAGAGGCACAGCAGGGAAATGTTCATCAGCTTCTGGGCTTTGGCATGATGGAACTCTTACTGCCTCATCGTCCCTTCTTCCAAGGCCAGGGCAGTGGCAGTTGGGGAGCAGATACGGCCTTCCATCTGTTCAGGGACAAGGCATGATGGCTACCTCTTCTTTTCTCTTTTCATGGCCAGGGCAGTGGCAGTTGGGGAGGATAGAGGGCCTTCCATCTGTTTTTGGGCCAATGCATGATGACTGCCTCATTTTCTCTCCTTCCAAGGCCAGGGCAGTGGCAGTTGGCATGGAGGGAGGGCCTTCCATCATTTCTGGGCCAAGGCATGATGACTGCCTCTTCTCTCCTTTCATGGCCAGGGCAGTGGCAGTTGGGGAGGATGGAGGGCCTTCCATCTGTTTTTGGGTCAAGGCATGATGGCTGCCTCTTCTCTCATGACCAGGGCAGTGGCAGTTGGGGAGGAGGGAGTGCCATTAATCTGTTTCTGGGCTGTAGTATTATGTCTGCCAGTTCTTTTCTCCTTTCATGGCCAGGGCAGTGGCGGTTGGCATGGAGGGAGGGCCTTCCATCCGTTGCTGGTCTGTGGCATGATGACTGCCTCTTCTTCTCTCCTTCTAAGACCAGGGCAGTGGCAGTTGGGGAGGATGGAAGGCCTTCCACCTGTTTCTGGGTTGAAGCATGATAGCTGCCTCATTTTCTCTCCTTCCAAGGTTATGACAATGGCAGTTGGGGTGGAGGGAGGGCCTTTCATCTGTCTCTGGGCTGTGGCAGGATGGGTGTCTCTCTTCCTCTCCCCTTCCAAGACCAGGGCAGTGGCAGTTGGGGTGGAGAGAAGGCCTCCCATCTGTTCAGGGACAAGGCATGATGGCTATCTCTTCTTCTCCCCTTTCATGGCCAGGGCAGTGGCAGTTGGGGAGGAGGGAGTGCCATTAATGTGTTTCTGGGCTGTGGCATGATGTCTGCCTCTTCTTTTCTCCTCTCATGGCCAGGGCAGTGGCAGTTGGGGAAGATAGAGAGCCTTCCATCTGTTCAGGGACAAGGCATGATGGCTACCTCTTCCTCTCTCCTTTTATGGCCAGAGCAGTTGCAGTTGGGGAGGAGGGAGTGCCGTTAATCTGTTTCTGGGCTGTGGCATGATGTTTGCCTCTTCTTTTCTCCTTTCATAGCCAGGGCAGTGGCAGTTGGGGTGAAGAGAGGGCTTCCCATCTGTTTCTGTTTTGGGGCCAATGCATGATGGCTGCCTCATTTTCTCTCCTTCCAAGGCCAGGGCAGTGGCAGTTGGCATGGAGGGAGGGCTTTCTCTTTCTGGGCCAAGGCATGATGGCTGCCTCTTCCTCCCTCTTTCAAAGGACAAGGCAGTGGTAGTTGGGGATGAGGAAGGGCCTTTAATCTGTCTTTGGGCTGTGGCGGGATGGCTGCCTCATTATCTCTCCTTCCAAGGCCAGGGCAGTGGCAGTTGGCATGGAGGGAGCACCTTTCATCTACCTCTGGACTAAAGCATGATGGCTGTCTCTTCTCTCCTTCCAAAGCCAAGGCAGTGGCATTTGGGGTGAAGAGAGGGCTTTTCATCTGTTTCTGGGCTGTGGCATGATGTCTGCCTCTTCTTCCAAGGCCAGGACAGTGGCAGTTGAGGAGGAGGGAGGGCCATTAATCAGTTTCTGGTCTGTAACATGATGGCTGCCTCTTCTTCTCTCCTTCTAAGACCAGAACAGTGGCAATTGGGGAGGATGGAAGGCCTTCCACCTGTTTCAGGGCTGAAGCATGATAACTGCCTCATTTTCTCTCCTTCCAAGGTTATGGCAGTGGCAGTTGGGGTGGAGGAAGGGCCTTTCACCTGTCTCTGGGCTGTGGCAGGATGGGTGTCTCTCTTCCTCTCCCCTTCCAAGACCAGGGCAGTGGCAGTTGGGGTGGAGAGAGGGCCTTCCATCTGTTCAGGGATAAGGCATGATGGCTACCTCTTCCTCTCTCCTCTCATGGCCAGGGCAGTGGCAGTTGGGGAGGAGGGAGTGCCATTAATGTGTTTCTGGGCTGTGGCATGATGTCTGCCTCTTCTTCTCTCCTTCCAAGGCCAGGACTGTGGCAGTTGGGAGAAGGGAGGACCTTCCATCTGTTTCATGACCATGGTATGATGGCTGCCTCTTCTTCTCTCCTTCCAAGGCCAGGCCAGGGCAGTGGCAGTTGGCATGGAGGGAGGGCCTTCCTTCTACCTCTGGACCAAAACATGATGGTTGCCTCTTCTTCTCTCCTTCCAAGACCAGGGCAGTGGCAGTTGGGGTGATGAGAAGGCTTTCCATCTGTTTCTGGGCTGTGGCATGATGTCTGCCTTTTCTTCTCTCCTTCCAAGGCTAGGACAGTGGCAGTTGGGGGGAGGAAAGGCCTTTCATCTGTTTCATGGCCATGCAATCATCTCTCCTTCCAGGGCAGTGGCAGTTGGCATGGAGGGAGGACTAAAGCATGATGGCTCTCTCTCCTTCTTTCCTTCCAAGGCCAGGATAGTGGCAGTTGGAGGAAGAGGGCCTTCCATCAGTTTCATGGCCATGGCATGATGGCTGCCTCTTCTTCTCTCTTTACATGGCTAGGGCAGTGGCAGTTGGGGAGGAAGTGAGGGCCTTCCATCTGTTTCATGGCCATGGCATGATAGCTACCTCTTCTTCTGTTCTTCTAAGGCCAGGGCAGTTGCAGTTGGGGTGAAGGAAGGGCCTTTCATCTACCTCTGGACCGAAGCATGATGGCTGACTCCTTTTTGCTCCTTCTAAGGCCAGGGCAGTGGCAGTTGGGTCAAGGAAACGTAGCCTGGAGAGAACAAACTGGAAAGGGAATTCTACTTATTCTGAGTGGCCACCTCCTCCTCTCATCATCCCATGCATTTCTATTCCCTCCTTCCTCCCGTGTGATGTTCTGGATGCTGGGCATTGTTGTTCTTTTCCTGAGCATATTCTCTTATGACAACACTACTTAATCTTTCTTTTCTATTCTTTAGCAAACAGAAGGCTTCAAGAAACGTTGGTTCACCATGGATGATCGGCGGCTAATGTATTTCAAAGATCCCCTGGTAAGTCCTTTCTGTGTCCGTGAATGCTCTCCATGCCAACTGGTCACCTTCGTAACTCCTCAACAGATGGCAGTACTGGTATGCAGCAGGTACTGGCTTGTTCAGTAGACTCTCCTCTACAGTTCCATTTTGGCAGGAAGCCTTAGCATTGAATGGTTGTGTTGTTAAAGTGTGTAGTATGGAATCCTGCACAGACGGTCAGTCAATGTGACTTAAGCAACAAATACGGCAGGTACTGGCTTGTTCAGTAGACTCTCCTCTACAGTTCCATTTTGGTGGGAAGCCTTAGCATTGAACGGTTGTGTTGTTAAAGTGTGTAGTATGAAACCTTGTGGAGATGGTTGGTCAATGCAAAACTTAAGCAACGTGCAGTCATTGAATTCTTGAAAGCAGAAGGTGTCATCTCAACATCTTTAAACTTACTCGCCCAACGACGCACAGTACTCACATCAACACAATCACCATAAACAACTTGCATTCTCTGATGAATCTCCTTTGAGGTGGAATTTAGTTAGTTATTGTGGCGTAATGTAAAATTAACCAGGTGTGGTTCACATTTGATCAGCCCACACACTCCTTGCCAGAGAAAGAAAATATGCCACGCAGGTGAACAGTAAAGAGCAAGTAGCTTACTCTTCGTAGTTCAGAACAACATGTGTACAATGTAACAGTAACCAAAAGTCCCAGGCTCAGCCTGCTCCCTTGGCGTTGCCCGATCAATTAGTTTTCTCCCTATGGGAACTCAAGGCTGTGGCGTAAAGTAAAACAAACCAGGTGTAGTTCATGTTTGATCAGCCCACACACTCCTTGCCAGAGAAAGAAAATATGCCACGCAGGTGAACAGTAAAGAACAAGTAGTTTACTCTTTGTAGTTCATAACAATATGTGTACAATGTGATCAGTTGCATCAACTCACATAATGTCCTTTTATGAGAGATTTAAAATGGTCTTTCTCTGTCCATATTGATAAACTCCTTCAGCAACTCATGAAGTGAGAGTACACTCCAAACTCTGTCTCTCTCTCTCTCTGCTTCATTCTTCTGCACTTGCATAGCTCAAGCCTGAACAAAAATGTAACAGTAGCCAAAAGTCCCAGGCTCAGCCTGCTCCCTGCATGTTGCCCAACCAATCAGGGAACTCAAGGCTGTAGCATAAAGTAAAATAAACCAGGTGTAGTTCACATTTGATCAGTACACATGCTGCCTTGCCAGAGAAAGAAAATATGCCACACAGGTGAACAGTAAAGAACAAGTAGTTTACTCTTCGTAGTTCAGAACAACATGTGTACAATGTGATCAGTTGCATCAACTCACATAATATCCTTTAGCAACTCATGAAACGAGAGCACACTCCCAACTCTCTCCCCCTCTCTGCTTCTCTCTTCTGCACTTGCATAGCTCAAGCCTGAACAAAAATGTAACAGTAACCAAAAGCCCCAGGCTCAGCCTGCTCCCTGGGCATTGCCCGAACAATCAGTTTTCTCCCCATGGGAACTCAAGGCTGTGGCGTAAAGTAAAACAAACCAGGTGTAGTTCATGTTTGATCAGCCCACACACTCCTTGCCAGAGAAAGAAAATATGCCACGCAGGTGAACAGTAAAGAACAAGTAGTTTACTCTTCGTAGTTCATAACAACATGTGTACATTGTGATCAGTTGCATCAACTCACATAATGTCCTTTAGCAACTCATGAAGTGAAAGCACACTCCCAACTCTCTCTCCCTCTCTGCTTTTCTCTTTTGCATTTGCATAACTCAAGCCTGAACAAAAATGTAATGGTAGCCAAAATCCCAGGCTCAGTGTTGCCCAACCAATCAGCTTCATGCATCTTATTTTGGAGTGGACACACACATTCACTGATTCCTTGCGTGCTCCAACAGTTATCCCCAAAACAGGATTGAATTACAAGTAACTCTATTTGTAATGAATTACTTTTGAGCTTTTGCAAAACTCCATAGCTAAGTTTAGGCTTTCCAAAATATTCGGCTTTCCCAAAAGTTGCATAGAAATCAATAGGAAAGCGATATTAAATATTTTAAGGAAACACAGAAGTTAAAAATATTTAGGTTTAAGTTTCTGATGAGCAGATAGATAAAAATGTTTGGGAGGTGTGGGAACAAAACCTTGACTGCGAGTACAGATGGAGACCTAAATCGTAAATCCATTACTGTCAGAAGTTGGAACTATTGCTTTTTGGGTGAGAGTTGAAGTCCAAAACACCTGGAGGGAAAGCCAAAGTTGGCCGATACCTGGGTTGAATTCTTGGATGTGATATAAGTGTCAGGAGTCAATTTGTGACGGCATGAAGACATCACAAATTCCCTCCGTGACATCTTGACTGAATCATCCTGGCTGCCTTTTCTCTCCATGACATTTTGAAGCCAGCAGAGAGCACTGGAAACGTTGTATTGGAACTTGTGAAGCAACAAGTTCTAATAAGGAAACTGAGAAGAGAGGGAGATGGGCAGGAAAAGTGTATAAAAGGAAGTGGTGGTGGGAACAAGTCAGTCGTGTCTTTCTTTGCTGCAGAGATACAAGCAATATATCTATTTCAAAGCAAAACCGGCTTGTGAGTGATCATTTAATATTGGTATATAAAACCTACAGTCTCACATTAAGACGTGTTTGGCTTTGCCCTCTGCCCAGGATGCCTTCGCCAGGGGGGAAGTGTTTATCGGAAGCAAGGAAAACAGCTACAAGGTGCTTGAAGGACTCCCTCCATCCATCCAGGGGAACCACTGGCAGCACGGGATCACCATCGTGACGCCCGACCGGAAGTTCCTTTTCGCCTGCGAAACAGAAAGCGACCAGCAGGAGTGGATGGCAGCGTTTCAGAAAGTGATCGGCCGACCGATGCTGCCGCAGGAATATGCAGGTGAGAGTGACAGAAAAGGGCAGCTTCGGGCCAACGTCCCCTTCACCTAGCGGGAAGACTCGCATGTGGACATGCACCGTGGTAGCACTCTTTGCTCCTCTTGTGGGATGGTCACGTGGTGGAACGCAGAGCAGTGGCTGGGTTCCATTGCACAATGCAGGCAGTCCCCAAGTTAAACTTGCTATAATGGTAGCACACATTGACCTCTGTTAGCCCACCAAATTTCAGAACGTTTCACTATACATGGATTTTTTGGTGAATTTTCAAAATTTTAGGGAGATATAGACCTCTTTTTCTGCTATTCCGATTGGTGTTTTCTGCTGCTGATGCATTCTAGAAAATGTAGTTTAGGGCAGGGCCTTTTGTATTCTCTGGCATAGGGCTCCTCCCTTCCCAAACTACATTTCCCAGAGTTGTGTGCTGTTCCAAAACACATTGCTCCCTCATTTTTAAACTTGCTACAATGGTAGCACACATTAACCTCTGTTAGCCTGCCAAATTTCAGAACGTTTCCCTTCTCCACTGATTTTTGGCAATTTTTTAAAGTTTTAAGGAGATATAGACCTCTTTCTCTGCTATTCTGATTGGTTCTTTCTGATGCTGATGCAGTCTAGGAAATGTAGTTTAGGGCAGGGCCTTTTGTATTCTCTGGCATAGGGCTCCTCCCTTCCCAAACTACATTTCCCAGAGTTGTGTGTTGTTCCAAAATGCACTGCTCCCTCATTTTTAAGCTAGCTACAATGGTAGCACACATTGACCTCTGTTAGCCTGCCAAATTTCAGAACGTTTCACTTCTCCGTGGATTTTTTGGTGAATTTTCAAAGTTTTAGGGAGGTATAGATCTCTTTCTCTGCTATTCTTATTGGTGTTTTCTGCTGATGATGCAGTTTGGGAAATGTAGTTTAGGGCAGGGGCATTTGTATTCTATGGCATAGGGCTCCTCCCTTCCCAAACTACATTTCCTAGAGTTCTGTGCTGTTCCAATATGCATTGCTCCCTCATTTTTGAACTTGCTACAATAGTAGCACATATTGACCTCTATTAGACCACCAAATTTCAGAACGTTTCCCTTCTCCACTGATTTTTGGCAAATTTTCAAAGTTTTAAGGAGATATATACCTCTTTCTCTACTATTCTGATTGGTTCTTTCTGAAGCTGATGCAGTCTAGGAAATGTAGTTTAGGGCAGGGGCTTTTGTATTCTCTGGCATAGGGCTCCTTCCTTCCCAAACTACATTTCCCAGAGTTGTGTGCTGTTCCAAGATGCACTGCTCCCTCATTTTTAAACTTGTTACAATGGTAGCACACATTAACCTCTATTAGCCCACCAAATTTCAGAATGTTTCACTTATCCATGGGTTTTTGGCAAATTTTCAAAGTTTTAAGGAGATATAGACCTCTTTCTCTGCTATTCTGATTGGTTCTTTCTGATGTTGATGCAGTCTAGGAAATGTAGTTTAGGGCAGGGCCTTTTGTATTCTCTGGCATAGGGCTCCTCCCTTCCCAAACTACATTTCTGGGAAATATAGTATGGGGCAGGGCCTTTTGTATTCTCTGGCATAGGCTCCTCCCTTCCCAAACTACATTTCCCAGAGTTGTGTGCTGTTCCAAAATGCACTGCTCCCTCATTTTTAAACTTGTTACAATGGTAGCACACATTGACCTCTGTTAGCCCACCAAATTTCAGAACGTTTCACTTCTCCATGGATTTTTGGCAAATTTTCAAAGTTTTAGGGAGATACAGACCTCTCTCTCTGCTCTTCCGATTGGTGTTTTCATAGAATCAAAGAGTTGGAAGAGACCTCATGGGCCATCCAGTCCAACCCCATTCTGCCAAGAAGCAGGAATATTGCATTCAAATCACCCCTGACAGATGGCCATCCAGCCTCTGTTTAAAAGCTTCCAAAGAAGGAGCCTCCACCACACTCCGGGGCAGAGTGTTCCACTGCTGAACGGCTCTCACAGTCAGGAAGTTCTTCCTCATGTTCAGATGGAATCTCCTCTCTTGTAGTTTGAGAAATGTAGTTGAGGGCAGGGCCTTTTGTATTCTCTGGCATAGGGCTCCTTCCTTCCCAAACTACATTTCCCAGAGTTCTGTGCTTTTCCAAAATGCAAAGCTCCCTCATTTTTAAACTTGCTACACGCTCACCATTGACTCCTGCACGTGGTAAATCAAAATCAGCTTCATTCTCGTCGAATGCCTGTCTCCATAATCACGTCTTCACCTGTTTCATAAATGTCAGGATAGAAGGGGCGGTTCTGAGTTCCAGAGTCGAGGGGCCACCACCGAGAAGGCCCTGTCCCTCGACCCCACCAGACACGCTTGTGAGGCCTTCAGGATCCTCTTTCAGCAGCTCAGGCCTCTGCTGAGCTCACTTCAGGCCCAAGCAACCCCTCATCCCCAAATCCAACAGACCCTGGCCCATTCCCATTCCCATCATGAACATCAACACGAACATTATCCCCATTGTCATCATGATCATCAGGTACAATCACAGACTGAACAGACTGATATACAACACTCTGTCCCTTTCCTGAGGGGCCTGAAGCCGTTAGGAATGGTGGGAGTTGAAGTCCAAAACACCTGGAAGGAGGGCCAAAGTTGGCCCATGTCTGAGATAGTATCTTAATTGAAACTCACCCTCCGTTAAAGCCACACCTTCTCTCTTTCTCTCCGCAGTGGAAGCCCATTTCAAGCATAAACCCTAACGGACGGAGCCGAGGAACGACAACCTGTTTACAATACGCAACGACAATGTCCGTCCTTTTGTCACATTACCGTTGGGACTACCGGATAGGAGGTGCTAACCGCGAAGGCGATGCCAAGCCAAAGCAGACATTTGGAGAAACACTGCATTTCTTGAGTCGTCGGCGATGAGGTTCTTCACAGCCCGGGCTCTCCGAGACATTTCCTTTGGGAATGGTGCATTGGCCGGGAATCCGCTGTGATTACAGAGTGGCTTCCTCCTCGTCCTTCGAACGTTGAGTAAGGGATTTCCCATTGGATCAAACGATTTCCCCCACAGAGCTTTCCTTCCCTTTTCCATCCCCAAACTGGACTCCTACCTGGCTAAATTGTGTGAGGATCGAACACACTCTTGTCTCTGGAACACTTCCCTTTGTGTTGACGATATCTCCAAAACACTCGCAGAAGAAGGTAATTCGTTTAGAAGAAGCCCTTCTCTGATCGACAAGAAAGAATAATAATAATAATAATAATAATAATATACTTTATTTATATTCCGTGCTATCGGACTCAGGGCGGATTACAAAACACATATACGGCAAACAGTTGGCAAACATTAACAAGGACAGACAATACATAAACAAAGGCAAAGGCTTCCCCATCTTTGGCATCTGGAGGCTGTGCTCGATTCCAGCCACAGGGAGGTGCTGTTGCTCCATCTTCCATGCCAAGGAGCAATAATATACGTTATTTATAGGCCTGGGTAACAACGGAAAAATTTGTTTCTAAAATCGATTCGTTTTTTGGGGTTTTTTGCGTTTCGATATTTAAAAGAATTCCGAAATTTTCCTTTAAAAAAGTTCGATATTTACGAAATTTCGTAAATGGTAAAAAAATTACAAAACAATAACGAAACAATAACGAATCGATTCGTTAATGGCGGCCGCGATCGCGCAATACGCTAAAAAAACTTCTGAAGCTTCCCTCTCCCTCTGTTGTTGACTGTTGGTGTGATATTATAATTTTTTTTTCACTAATTAAACAAAAAACAACTATAAAACTTGCCCCAGACATGCGGAAATAATAACGAAACGACCTCAAACCAATAATGAAACGAATACATAACGAAATACGAAGCATTTACGAAATGAATTGAAAAATTCGTTTCGTTTTTAAGTTGCTCCAGAATGGTTCGTTATCGCTTCGTTAACAAAAAAAATAACGAATTTTTAACAAATTGCGAATTAACGAAACGAAACCGCCCAGCCCTATATTCCGCTCTATCTCCCCGAGGGGACTCAAGGTGGATTATAGCACACATATACTGCAAACATTCAATGCCGATGTGCAATTAACAAGGACAGACAATACATAAACAAAGGCAAAGGCTTCCCTATCTTTGGCATCTGGAGGCTGTGCTCGATTCCGGCCACAGGGAGGTGCTGTTGCTCCATCTTCCATGCCGAGAAGCAATAATATATTTTCTTTATATTCTGCTCTATCTCCCCGAGGGGACTCAAGGTGGATTATGGAACACATATACGGTAAACGTTCAATGCCGTTGTACAATTAACAAGGACAGACGATACATAAACAGAGGCAAAGGCTTTCCCATCTTTTTTGATCTCCAGCATTTGGAGGCTGTACTCAGTTCCGGCCACAGGGAGGTGCTGTTGCTCCATTTTCCATGCCGAGGAGCAATAATATACTTTATTTATGTTCCGCTCTATCTCCCGAAAAGGAACTCAGGGTGGATTATAGCACACATATACGGCAAACATTCAATATTGTTATTGTCGTGACTCAGAGCCCAAAGATTGTCCAACACAGCTACTAAGGGGCTAACAAAGTCTTTAATAGGTCTTTAGCAAAGCTAACAGCTCTTAAACTGCAGTACCAATTAGCAACACAAAAGCCTTCAAGCAGGTAAACAAACGGGGAGGAAAAACCGGGATATCCCAGAACTCAGCTTCTCAAAAAAGGAAAGCAGGAGCAAAACTGGCGATGGCAATAATGTAGTTAAACAGTCCTAGGTCAAACATGGAGAGAGGCAGCAAACGAAGTCCAGAAGGCAAATGGCGTGGTCCAGAAGCGTTCCGTAGTCAAGGGGCAAGACGAAGTCACTCTCGTAGTCCAATCTAGAGTCGAGGCACACAAAGACACGATAGCTGTATTCCCAGGACCCAAACGGAGGTAAGGCAGCACAAAACACTAGGCCTGGGTAACAACGGAAAAATTTGTTTCTAAAATCGATTCGTTTTTTGGGGGTTTTTGCGTTTCGTTATTTAAAATAATTACAAAATTTTCCTTTTAAAAAGTTCGATATTTACGAAATTGCGTAAATGTGAAAAAATTACAAAACATTAACGAATCGATTTCCAAAACAATAACGAATCGACTCGTTAATGGCAGACGCGACCGCGAAATACGCTAAAAAACCTCCAAAAACTTCTGAAGCTTCCCTCTCCCTCTGTTGTTGACTGTTGGTGTGATATTATAATTTTTTTTCACTAATTAAACAAAAACAACCATAAAACTTGCCCCAGACATGCGGAAATAATAACGAAATGACCTCAAAACAATAACGAAACGAATACAATAACGAAATACGAAGCATTTACAAAACGTATTTAAAAATTCGTTTTTTAAAAAAATTGCTCCAGAATGGTTCGTTATCGTTTTGTAATTAAAAAAATTAACGAATTATTAACGAATTACGAATTAACGAAACGAAACCACCCAGCTCTACAAAACACCCGATACAACGCTTTGTCCTCTGCAAAACTACCCATCCCAAAGCCCTCATTTTATCAGCAGTCGCTATCGCTGGATTGGCTCTCATCACTTACACCTGGATCATTATCCTCAGCTGTGACCTCATTACCTCGCCAGCGTTGCCAACGTTGATCTTGTCCAGAATCCTCCCAAGAAGTACCTGCCTGCCATGTATCATGAAACCCCTCGAATTCATCACTAGGCGTGGGCTGTGTGCATATGTCCTGAATTTCCCTAACCCGAGTCCAGTCCAGCCGCTCTTCCATATCCCCATCATTAGATCCCTGTTCATCCGAACTGCAATTGTCAGCTACGTCTTTAAGATGCTTGCTCATTACTTCTTCATCACTGTCAGTCTCACTGGCAAAACGTTTTACTCCCCTGTAATCCAGTTCCTCTAAGTCTTCGGGTCCAAACCCTGCAAAGTCCTCAGACTCACTGGGCGCCATAATAACATCCCGAATGCGTTTCAGCTGACGCTGTTCCTCCTCCAACTCTGCATCGCTCCTTCTCCTCCTACACCCACTAGTAGGTTCACTGCCAGGACGCTGAGTTACAACAGTTAGAATCATAGAATCATAGAATCAAAGAGTTGGAAGAGACCTCATGGACCATCCAGTCCAACCCCATTCTGCCAAGAAGCAGAAATATTGCATTCAAATCACCCCTGACAGATGGCCATCCAGCCTCTGTTTAAAAGCTTCCAAAGAAGGAGCCTCCACCACACTCCGGGGCAGAGAGTTCCACTGCTGAACGGCTCTCACAGTCAGGAAGTTCTTCCTCATGTTCAGATGGAATCTCCTCTCTTGTAGTTTGAAGCCATTGTTCCGCGTCCTAGTCTCCAGGGAAGCAGAAAACAAGCTTGCTCCCTCCTCCTCTCTGTGGCTTCCTCCCACATATTTATACATGGCTATCATATCTCCTCTCAGCCTTCTCTTCTTCAGGCTAAACATGTCCAGCTCGTTAAGCCGCTCCTCATAGGGCTTGTTCTCCAGACCTTTTATCATTTTAGTCGCTCTCCTCTGGACACATTCCAGCTTGTCAACATCTCTCTTCAATTGTGGTGCCCAGAATTGGACACAATATTCCAGGTGTGGTCTAACCAAAGCGGAATAGAGCATGGGGAGCATGCCTTCCCTAGATCTAGACACTAGGCTCCTCTTGATGCAGGCCAAAATCCCATTGGCTTTTTTTGCCGCCACATCACATTTTTGGCTCATGTTTAACTTGTTGTCCACGAGGACTCCAAGATCTTTTTCACACGTACTGCTCTCGAGCCAGGCCTCATCGTCCCCCATTCTGTATCTTTGCATTTTGTTTTTTCTGCCAAAGTGGAGTATCTTGCATTTGTCCCTGTTGAACTTCATTTTGTTAGTTTTGGCCCATCTCTCTAATCTGTCAAGATCCCTTTGAGTCCTGCTCCTGTCCTCTGGAGTCTTGGCTCTCCCTCCCAATTTGGTGTCGTCTGCAAACTTGATGATCCTGCCTTCTAGCCCTTCATC
This sequence comes from Anolis sagrei, assembly GCF_037176765.1. Taxonomy (NCBI): domain Eukaryota; kingdom Metazoa; phylum Chordata; class Lepidosauria; order Squamata; family Anolidae; genus Anolis; species Anolis sagrei. The sequence continues at coordinate 3,232,445 of NC_090034.1, read as the reverse complement.
TAAGTCGTTAATAAATATGTTGAACAGGACCGGGCCCAGGACGGAACCCTGCGGCACTCCGCTCGTCACTTCTTTCCAAGATGAAGAGGCAGCATTAGTGAGCACTCTCTGTGTTCGTCCACTTAACCAATTACAGATCCACCTCACTGTAGTTTTGCCTCGCCCACATTGGACCAGTTTCCTTGCCAGAAGGTCATGGGGGACCTTGTCAAAGAAGGCCTTACTGAAATCCAGGTACGCTACATCCACGGCATCATTCCCCACATCTACCCAGCTTGTAACTCTATCGAAAAAAGAGATCAGATTAGTCTGGCATGAGTTATATAATTATCAAGGACAAACAATACATAAACAAAGGCAAAGGCTTTCCCATCTTTTCGATCTCCGGCATTTGGAGGCTGTGCTCGATTCCGGCCACAGGGAGGTGCTGTTGCTCCATCTTCCATGCCGAAGAGCAATAATATACTTTATTTATATTCTCCTCCGTTTCCCTGAGGGGACTCAAGATGGATCACAGAACACATATACGGCAAACATTCAATGCCGTTATATAATTAATCTTCTGGTCAAGAGCAAAGCAGGTAGCAATCTCCCAAAGCAGAGAAGAGCATGAGGCCTGGAGGCTGCTCCCTTGAATCCCTAAAGCCCTGTCTTCTGGCGCTTGCTCTTAACTCAAAACACTGCTTGTATGTCAAAGCGAAACCTAGGGTGAGAGACTGCTCTTAACTCAAAATGCTCTTAAGGCCGGGCTGTAGCACAGCAGGTTAATCACCAGCAGCAATAAATCACACCAATCGAAAGGTTGGCAGTTGGAAGCCTGAGTCAGGGTGAGCACCCGACTGTCAGCCCAGCGTACTGTCCACCTAAGCAGTTCGAAAACAGCTGTGAGTAGAGAAATTAGGAACCGCTTGAGTGGAGAAGTATTTTATGGCACCATAAAATGGAATTACCAGAAAATGCTGGTGGTCAAGGAAAGGAGGAAGCCTGTGATCAAGAGGATGGAGCAACAGCACCCCCTGTGACCAGAATCAAGCACAACCTCCAGGACGCCGAAGTTGGGGAAAAAATGCCAATATAATACCTCTATCTGTTGTCTGTCCTGTCTGTTTGATGGCATTGAATATTTGTTGGTACGGGTTCTGTGATCCGCCCTGAGTCGCAGAATACAAATACTGTAAATAAATCAATCAATAGTTCAATTTTTCCACGCCGAGGGGCATGTTGTCCGTGGACGCCTTCCTGATCGAATGGCTGGCTTGTCTTCACCTCCCCACCAAAGCGGTACCTATTTATCTACTCACATTTCTGTTTTCAAACTGCTAAGTAAGCAGAAGCTAGGGCTGACAGCAGAAGCTCACCCCAACCTGCGGCTTGAACTGCCAACCTTCTGGTTAGCAAGATTTTCTGTAGCTCGCGGTTTAACCCACTGTGCTAACAGCACATATCTCGCTTTGAAGGCAGGCCCACATCCTTTGCCAAAGTCTTGCAAAAGTTTTCATGTCCAATCAGGGCTGGCTAACACCTCCCAACAAAGGATCCTCCAGGCAATCGGCCAGGCTTTGAAGCTGCAAGGCCATTCAGTGCTAATCAAGCTGGCCAATTGCAACATTCACACTTGCCTCAAGCAGACAAGAGTTCTTTCTCCCACCCTGGACATCATTCCAGACCTCCCAACAAAGGATTCCCCCAGGCAGGAAGCAGCCAGGCTTTGAAGGTGCAAGGCCATTCAGTGCTAATCGAGCTGGCCAATGGCAACATTCACACTTGCCTCAAGCAGACAAAGAGTTCTTTCTCCCTCCCTGGACATCATTCCACAGATATATATATATAGTCGACTTGCCTAGTTTCCAACAGACCTCTATGCAGATACCCTCACTGATTGACTTTGTAGCTGCAATGCCATTCAGAGCAAAACCAAGCTGGCTTTTCAATGCTAATTAAGGTGATCAATTGCAGCATTCACACTTTCCTTAAGCAGACAAGAGTTCTTTCTCCCACCCTGAACATCATTCCACACCTCCCAACAAAGGATTCCCCCAAGCAGGAAGCAGCTGGGCTTTGAAGCTGCAAGGCTTTTCAATGCTAATCAAGGTGATCAGTTGCAGCATTCACACTTGCGTCAAGCAGACAAGAGTTCTTTCTCCCACCCTGAACATCATTCCACACCTCCCAACAAAGGATACCCCCAAGCAGGAAGCAGCCGGGCTTTGAAGCTGCAAGGCTTTTAAATGCTAATCAAGGTGATCAGTTGCAGCATTCACACTTTCCTTAAGCAGACAAGAGTTCTTTCTCCCACCCTGGACATCATTCCTCACCTCCCAACAAAGGATTCCCCCAAGCAGGAAGCAGCCAGGCTTTGAAGCTGCAAGGCTTTTCAATGCTAATCAAGTTGGCCAATTGCAACATTCACACTTGCCTCAAGCAGGCAAGAGTTCTTTCTCCCACCCTGGACATCATTCCACAGGGATATACAAACCCCACTTGCCTAGTTTCCAACAGACCTCTATGCAGATACCCTCACTGATTGACTTTGCAGCTGGCCAATGACAACATTCAGTGCAAGCTGGCCAATGACAACATTCACACTTGCCTCCAACAGACAAGAGTTCTTTCTTCCTCCCTTGACATCATTCCACAGGGATACGTAAACCCCACTTGCCTAGTTTCCAACAGACCTCACAATCTCCGAGGACGCCTGCCATAGATGTGGGCGAAACATCAGGAGAGAATGCTTCTGGAATATAGTCACAGCAAGCCAGTAAAGTGGAAAATCTTCACGTCACACACATACACACCCCACACTTAACAAAAATACCCCAGAAAATATTTATCGTTTCTTCTGAGATCAAAACAACAGGATCCCGGTGGAGATGAAAGCCTTGCAGATGTCCTTCAGGAGATCTCATGAAGCGTTCCTTCTACGTATTGTCGAAGGCTTTCATGGCTGGAATCACTGGGTTCTTGTGGGTTTTTTCGGGCTATAGGGCCATGTTCTAGAGGCATTTCTCCTGACATTTCGCCTGCATCTGTGGCAAGCATCCTCAGAAGTAGTGAGGTCTGTTGGAATTGAAGGAGTCTGCGGTGCCTTTCATGTTCCTTGATGCGTGTCTGGGCAATGCTGCGTTTGGTGGTCCCTATGTAGACTTGTCCTGCAGGAGTCTACCACCAAACCCAGCCTTGCCCAAACACGAATCAAGGAACATGAATGGCACTGCAGACTACTCCAACCAGAGAAATCAGCCATAGAAGAGCACCTGAGGAACCAGCCTGGACACAGCATATTATTTGAGAACACAGAAATGCTGGACCACACCAACAACCACCATGTCAGGCTACACAGAGAAGCCATTGAAATCCACAAGAAGCATGTGGACCATTTCAACAGAAAGGAAGAGACCATGAAAATGAACAAAATCTGGCTACCAGTATTAAAAAACTCAAAAATCACAACAGCAAAACAGCAGAGAGGAAACAACCAGGCACAGCTTAACACCTCTCAACAAAAGATTTTCCCAGGCTCAGCCAGGCCTTCAAATGCCAATGAAGGCGGTCAGTTGAAACATTCACACCTAGCTCCAGCAGAGAAGAGCTCTTTGCCCCACCCCAGCCATTCCACAGATATATAAACCCATATTCCTAATTCCAACAGACCTCACACCTCTGAGGAAGCTTGCCATAGATGCAGGCGAAACGTCAGGAGAAATGCCTCTAGAACATGGCCCTATAGCCTGAAAAAACCTACAAGAACCTAGTGATTCCAGCCATGAAAGCCTTCAACAATACAATTAAAGGATTCTGTCCTTAAGAGTCAGATCAGGCAACACTGCGTCATCGTGTGGATCTTGGGTCTTGTTCCATGTTCATGTCTATGTCTAAGATCTTTGAGAAAGTCTTGTCTAAGATCTTTGGGAAAGTCTCATCTCACTACCTCTGAGGATGCTTGCCATAGATGCAGGCGAAACGTCAGGAGAAATGCCTCTAGAACATGGCCCTATAGCCCGAAAAAACCCATAAGAACCTAGTGTTCCTTCTACGTTCCTCACCTGTAGTAAGGCATGGCCACCGGTCTTCTCCTGGCTGTCACCATATTTATCTCTTCTATTTCAACTACATGGTTCAGGCAGGTGAGATTGACCCATCATGTTTCACCTTCTGTGGATTGGAGCTCCTTCTGCCCAAGGCTTGGTTGGTCCTTGGCCTTCGTCTCTTCCGTAACGGTGTGGACAATGCTCCCTGGTGTCTCCAGGGTTGATCTTCACAGTAAGACACTTCACCCGTTTTGGGACAATTGGACATTTCCGAAGGAGCCGTGACAAGATGAGTTTGGCTTGGCTCAGAATGGTTAAACTCTGGGGCGTCCGGTCTATTTCAGGAGTCCGAAACGCATCTCTTTGTAAGATACTTCCCCTCTCGCCTGTTGTATATATTTGTTAATCACCCGACTGTGATGCTCAATGTCATGTGCAACAATAAATTATTATTCTGACAACTCAGAGAAGGTGATGCCTACTTCATATATTGGCAGGACGCTGTTTAGTTTCTCAACCTGGGGGTCAGGACCCCTGGAAGGGTCGCGAGGGGGTGTCAAAGGGGTCACCAAAGACACAGTATTTTCTGTTGGTCATGGTCAAGTTTGATTCTGTGTGGGAAGTTTCGTCCAATTCTATCGTTGTCAGAATGCTCTTTGATTGTAGGTGAACTACAAATCCCAGCAACTACAACAGCAAAGCCTAGAGAAGACAGTGATGCTGGGGAAAGTGGAAGGTAAAAGGAAGAGGGGCCGACCAAGGGCAAGATGGATGGATGGCATCCTTGAAGTGACTGGACTGACCTTGAAGGAGACCCTGGGGGTGGTGACGGCCAACAGGGAGCTCTGGCCTGGGCTGGTCCATGAGGTCACGAAGAGTCGGAGACAACTGAATGAATGAACAACAACAACAACTCCCAAGTGTAAAGGTCTATTTTCCACAAACTCCACCAGTGTCAACATTTGGGCATATTATTAGTGCCAAGTTTGGTCCAGATCCATCCTAGCTTGAGTCTCTGGATGTAGGTGAACTACAACTCCAAAACTCCATCAAACCCTTCCAGTATTTTCTGTTGGTCATGGGAGTTCTGTGTGCCAAGTTTGGTTCAATTCCATCACTACAGGAGTTCAGAATGTTCTTTGATTGTAGGTGAACTATAAATCCCAGCAACTACAACTCCCAAATGTCAAGGTCTATTTCCCCTAAACTCCATCTGTGTTCATATTTGGACATATTGAGTATTCGTGTAGAGTTTGGTCCACATCCATCATTGCTTGAGTCCACAGTGCTCTCTGGATGTAGGTGAACTATAATTCCAAAACTCAAGGTCAATGCCCACCAAAACCTTCCAGTATTTTCTGTTGGTCATGGGAGTTCTGTGTTCCAAGTTTGGTTCAATTCCATCATTGATGGAGTTCAGAATGCTCTTTGATTGTAGGTGAACTATAAATCCCAGCAATGACAACTCCCAAATGTCAAGGTCTAGTTTCCCCAAACTCCACCAGTGTGCACATTTGGGCATATTGAGGATTCGCCTTTTATGTTATAAGTATATAAAAGTTATAATTCAAGTTAAAGGAATCAAAGCAATTGATAGTGTCATCTTAGGATAATGGGTGAAAGTTGAGATAAGTTATATAACCAAGCAGATGTTTGGGGTCACAACGTGCTTGCCAAGACCTGATAAAAGATGCCCTTGGCATCTATATATGAAAACACCTGTTAATGATTGTATTGTGTAAATGTCAGATTCGTTCTGCGCATGTGTAAAACTAGCAATTTCATGCTATAAAAACTGGAAAAATTGCGACGTCAGGTTGTGTCAGCCCCTGGTTTTGCTGAACACCCTATACTCCGGAGATAGAATAAACGCCTGGAAATCTGCCAAGCTGCCTCCATCTTTCTTCCTTCTCCAAAAGCACTCTAATGATCCCGGGTAACGTATATACCACAACAATATAGCCCGAAAAAACCTACAACAACCCAGTCATTCCAGCCATGAAAGCCTTCGAAAATACAAGTTGAATGAAGATTCAACTTCAATGCTGACGATCGTGCCATCACCGCACAAGCAGGGACCTTTGAAATGGAATCTCTCAGAAGCTTTAGGTGGTCTTATTGGCAATTGCAGGGAAAACCTGCTGATTCCTAATCCATCTACAACACAGACATGTGCTTTTCTCCTTAAGAACAGACAAGCACCTCGAGCTCTGAAGAAACACCCTATGCTGATGATCATGCCATCACCACTCAAGCAGAAAGCTTTGAAATGGTTGAACGGAAGCTCTCAGAAGCTTTAGGTGGTCTTATTAGCTATTACCAGGAAAACCTTCCAATTCCTAATCCATCTAAAATGCAGACATGTGCTTTTCTCCTTATGGGCAGACAAGCACCTCAAGCTCTGAAGAAACACCCTATGCTGATGATCATGCCATCACTGCTCAAGCAGAAAGCTTTGAAATGGTTGAACAGAAGCTCTCTGAAGCTTTAGGTGGTCTTACTGGCTATTACAGGGAAAACCTGCTGATTCCTAATCCATCTAAAATGCAGACGTGTGCTTTTCTCCTTATGGACAGACTGTGGCAGCCGTTAGGAGAAAAATAAAAATAATAATCATAATTTAAAATGAACAAAAAGTCTTGCCTTAGGTCTGACGATTAAAAGGGAGATTTTGCAAAGGGAGAAAATCAGCAGATGGTATAAATCAATAAAGAAGGTCAGAATGGCTTGTTCTACAACAAATATTTGGAGAAGCCAATGTTGACTTTTAGGCTGGACATTGAACAGCAGAGACCTGGCGTACAAGGTAAATCGATATTATTGATCTGAGACTAGAACATCTAAGGTCATATAGTGAGAGAGCGCCATCTCCTGTCTATTTAATGTAAATAGCAGGCAATTTTAGATATTTTTATTTTAAACAAATTTTCTTGGTTTTCATAACAACTAAATAGTTGAGGCTGAATTTGACTAAAAGGAGATTGCCTTAATCAAGTCCTATGTTATAAATATATAAAACTATAAATCATTAAGAGATCAAGGGAATTAAGACCAATTGAACATGTCATTTGGAAATAAGGGGTAAAAAGTTAATTATATAAAGTGGGCAAATGTTTAGAGTCATCATGACCTTGCCAAAAGAGTGTTCTTGGCAACTATACATGAAGGACAACTGTTAATGATTGTACTGTGTAAATGTCAGGACATTTCTGCGCATGTATGAACCAGTGATTTTATGCTATAAATACTGAAGCAAGTCTGACTTCCAACTTGTGGCAGATATTGCTTTCTGTGCACCCTATCGAGCTTGATAGTAAAAGCCTGAAATCAACTGCTGTCTCCGTTCCTTCCTTCCTGATTGTGCTCTAAATGATCTCGGGTAACGTATGTTCCGCAACAAGACAAGCACCTCAAGCTCTGAGGAAATGCCCTATGCTGACGATCATGCCATCAGAGAGAGCTTTGAAATGGTTGAACAGAAGCTCTCAGAAGCTTTAGGTGCTCTTACTGCCTGTTATAGGGAAAACCAGTGTGCCCAGGAAGGAGTCTCTCATTCAGTCTCAGCCACTGATTGAGGTTCAGGGTTTTAGCCTGCCACTTTTGGACTCTAGCTTGCTAAGGTGTTCCTGTGATTGTCTATAAGCAACATCAGAGGCTCAAGAGGTCACATGCTAGAAATCCCAGTAGAAAGTATTTATTTAATATTCAACAATTAAACACAAATCCATCCTTTTAATTATTATTTTTTTTACAGTAAATAAAAACGCCTTCTCCCTCCGGCCATGCACGATCGCGGGATTCATCGAAGCCTGTGAAAAAATAAAGTGTTTCCTCCCATTTCTTTCTGCCTGGAATCAAAACGGCGAAACCGATCTGGCCTTGTGCGTCCATGATGGGGAATTGGGTCGAGCCGAGCGGCACCTGGGTTGCACTTACTTTGTGGTTTTGTTGTTGCCCTCCTTGTGTACGCAAATAAATATCGAGCGAGAAAGACCCAAGAGGCCCACAACATCCCCTTCTTGCAAGGACCGCCCTGTTGCAAAGGTCAGCAAGCTGTGTTGGACGGCCGAAATGGTCATTGTTTTTGCGTGGTCACAAAAAGGCTGCTCAACAATCACACAATTGTGTGATGGTCCATCTCTCCTGTAATAAGTTATGGTCTTACCCACAGTACATACAGTAGGACTGGACTAAGTGGCAGCCTACGTTGACTGAGCCTTCTGTGTTTAAAGTGACCCTATAGTTTGCTGTGAGTTTTCCAGGCTATCCGGCCATGTTTTAGTAGCACTCTCTCCTGAACTTTCTCCCACATCTATGGAAGGCATCCACAGAGGTTTTGATGTCCGTTGGAAATAAGACAAGTGGGGTTTATGTACCTGTGGAATGATGTCCAGAGTGGATAAGAATGCTACAATTGAGTAACACTGAAAAGCCTTGCAGCTTCAAAGCCTAGCTGCTTCCTGCCTGGAGGAATCCTTTGTTGGGAGGTGTGGGAGAAAGAACTCTTGTCTGCTTCAGGCAGGTGTGAAAGTTGGAATTGCTCACCTCAATTAGCAGTGAATAGCCTTGCAGCTTCAAAGCCTGGCTGCTTCCAGCCTGGAGGAATCCTTTGCTGGAAGGAATGGAATAATGTCAAGAGTGGGAGAAAGAACTCTCTTGTTTTCCTGAGGCAAGTGAAAATGTTGCAATTGGCCGCCTTGATTAGCACTGAATACCCTTGCAACTTCAAAGCCTGGCTGCTTCCTGCCTGGAGGAATCCTTTGTTGGGAGGTGTGGAATAATGTCCAGGGTTGGAGAAAGAAATAACTTATGTCTGCTTGGGGCAAGTGTGAAAGTTGGAATTGATCATCTTGATTAGCATTAAATAGCCTTGCAAGTTCAAAGCATGGCTGCTTCCTGCCTGGAGGAATCCTTTGCTTGGAGGCGTAGAATAATGTCCAGGGTGGGAGAAAGAACTCTTGTCTGCTTCAGGCAGGTGTGAATGTTGTAAATGATCACCTTGATTAGCACTGAATAGTCTTGCAGCTTCAAAGTCTGGCTGTCGCTGCCTGGGGGAATCCTTTATTGGGAAGTGTTAGCAAGGGAGGCTTACATATCTTTGGAATGGTGTCAAGGATGGGAGAAAGAAAGAACTGTCTGCCTGAGGCAAGTGAGAATGTTGCAATTGGCCGCCTTGATTAGCACTGAATACCCTTGCAACTTCAAAGCCTGGCTGCTTCCTGCCTGGAGGAATCCTTTGTTGAGAGGTGTGGAATAATGTCCAAGGTGGAGAAAAAAAAAAACCTCTTTGTTGGAGGCAAGTGTGAATGTTGCTGTCAGCCACCTTGATTAGCACTGAATGGCCTTGCAGCTTCAAAGCCTGGGGGAATCCTTTGTTGGGAGGTGTCAGCTGATCCTGATTGTTTCTTGTCTTTTGTTTATTGTCCTGATTTTAGAGGGTTTGTAAATAAAAACATTGGTAGCCAGATTTTGTTCATTTTCATAGTTGCAACATTCACGCTTGCCTCAAGCAGACCAGAGTTTTTTTCTCCCACCCTGGACATTATTCCACACCTCCCAACAAAGGATTGCCCCAAGCAGGAAGCCGTCAGGCTTTGAAGCTGCAAGGCCATTCAATGCTAATCAAGGTGGCCAACGGCAACATTCACACTTGCTTCCAACAGACAAGAGTTCTTTCTCCCACCTCCCAACAAAGGATTTCTCCACACAGGATGCAGCCAGGCTTTGAATCTGCAAGGCCATTCAATGCGAAACAAGGTGGCCAACGGCAACATTCACACTTGCCTCAAGCAGACCAGAGAGTTCTTTCTTCCACTCTGGACATTATTCCACGCCTTCCAACAAGATTCCTCCAGGCAGGAAGCAGCCAGGCTTTAAAGCTGCAAGGCCATCCAATGGTAATCAAGGTGGCCGACAGCAACATTCACACTTGCTTCCAACTGACAAGAGTTCTTTCTTCTACCCTGGGTAATATTCTACACCTCCCAACAAAGGATTCCTCCAGGCAGGAAGCAGCCAGGCTTTGAAGCTGCAAGGCTATTCAATGGTAATCAAGGTGGCCGACAGCAACATTCACACTTGCTTCCAACAGACAAGAGTTCTTTCTTCCACCCTGGACATTATTTCACTCCTTCCAACAAAGGATTCCTCTAGGCAGGAAGCAGCCAGGCTTCGAAGCCGCAAGGCTTTTCAATGCTAATCAAGGTGGCCAATGGTAACATTCACACTTGCCTCAAGTAGACAAGAGTTATTTCCATAGATATATAAACCCCACTTGCCTCGGTTCCAACAGACCTCACGACCTCTGAGGATGCCTGCCATAGATGTGGGTGAAACGTCAGGAGAGAATGCTTCTGGAACATAGCCAGTAACCCTGGGATTCCGGCCATAAAAGCCTTCGACAATGCATTGATACTAGGCATGGTTCAAAAGTGCTTACAAAACTAGGGGGCGCTGGTGCTTTGCTTCCAAAGTTGCTAAAGTTCTGGTGGTGAAAATTTCAGAAGTCTAACAAAACTTTCAAAATTTCATTATTGGCGATTTTTATGATGGAACCCATTAGGAACTGCCATTTCTAATGAAATTTTGAAAGTTTTGTTAAGAGTTCTGAAATTTTCACCACCATGTTTCTAAAGTGTTGCTAAAGTTCTGGTGGTGAAAATTTCAGAACTCTAACAAAACTTTCAAAATTCCATTATTATTTCGTCACTGGCGATTTTTATGATGGAACCCATTAGGAACTGCCATTTATAATGAAATTTTGAAAGTTTTGTAGAGTTCTGAAATTTTCACCACCATGTTTCTAAAGTGTTGCTAAAGATCTGGTGGTGAAAATTTCAGAATTCTAACAAAACTTTCAAAATTTCATTATTGGCGATTTTTATGATGGAACCCATTAGGAACTGCCATTTATAATGAAATTTTGAAAGTTTTGTTAGAGTTCTGAAATTTTCACCACCATGTTTCTAAAGTGTTGCTAAAGATCTGGTGGTGAAAATTTCAGAATTCTAACAAAACTTTCAGAATTTCATTATTGGCGATTTTTATGATGGAACCCATTAGGAACTGCCATTTATAATGAAATTTTGAAAGTTTTGTTAGAGTTCTGAAATTTTCACCACCATGTTTCTAAAGTGTTGCTAAAGTTCTGGTGGTGAAAATTTCAGAACTCTAACAAAACTTTCAAAATTCCATTATTATTTCGTCACTGGCGATTTTTATGATGGAACCCATTAGGAACTGCCATTTATCATGAAATTTTGAAAGTTTTGTTAAGAGTTCTGAAATTTTCACCACCATGTTTCTAAAGTGTTGCTAAAGATCTGGTGGTGAAAATTTCAGAATTCTAACAAAACTTTCAAAATTTCATTATTGGCGATTTTTATGATGGAACCCATTAGGAACTGCCATTTATAATGAAATTTTGAAAGTTTTGTTAGAGTTCTGAAATTTTCACCACCATGTTTCTAAAGTGTTGCTAAAGTTCTGGTGGTGAAAATTTCAGAACTCTAACAAAACTTTCAAAATTCCATTATTATTTCGTCACTGGCGATTTTTATACCAGAACCCATTAGGAACTGCCATTTATAATGAAATTTTGAAAGTTTTGTTAGAGTTCTGAAATTTTCAGCACCAGATCTTTAGCAACACTTTAGAAGCAAAGCACCACCACCCCTTAGTTTTGTAAGCACTTTAGAACCATTGATTGCCCATGTCTAATTGATACATGTTTTGCAGTGGGCAAAAGCCACAAGGCTGAAGCAGAACCCACACAATACATACATTATCTTTCTGGCTTGTCCAAATGTGATCGCTTTCTGCTACACGGAAATCAACGTGGTGTGTTTTATGTATTGTCTGGGACATCCAATCACCTCTCAACAAAAGATTGTCCCAGGCACTGCCAGGCCATCAAATGCTAATCAAGGTGGTCAGTTGAAATAGTCACACCTAGCTCCAGCAGACAAGAGTTCTTTCTCCCAGATATATAAACCCATTTTCCTAGTTCCAACAGACCTCACTACCTCTGAGGATGTTTACCATAGATGCAAGTGAAACGTCAGGAGAGAATGCCTCTAGAACATGGCAAATCAACGTGGTGCGTGTTATGTATTGTCTGGGACATCTAATCACCTCTCAACAAAGCATTGCCCCAGGCACTGCCAGGCCATCAAATGCTAATCAAGGTGGTCAGTTGAAACATTCACACTTAGCTGCAACAGACAGGAGTTCTTTGTCCCACCCTGGTCATTCCACAGATATATAAACCCTTTTTCCTACTTTCAACAGACCTCACTACCTCTGAGGATGCTTGCCATAGATGCAGGCGAAACGTCAGGAGAGAATGCCTCTAGAACATGGCAAATCAATGTGGTGCGTTTTATGTATTGTCTGGGACATCTAATCACCTCTCCACAAAAGACTGCCCCAGGCACTGCCAGGCTATCAAATGCTAATCAAGGTAGTCAGTTGAAACATTCACACCTGGCTCCAGCAGACAAGACTTCTTTGTCTCACCATGGACAGATATCAAGGTGGTCATTTGAAATATTCACACCTAGCTCCAGCAGACAAGAGTTCTTTCTCCCAGATATATAAACTCATTTTCCTAGTTCCAACAGACCTCACTACCTCTGAGGATGCTTGCCATAGATGCAGGCGAAACATCAGGAGAGAATGCCTCTAGACCATGGCAAATCAACGTGGTATGTTTTATGTATTGTCTGGGACATCCAATCACCTCTCAACAAAAGATTGCCCCAGGCACTGCCAGGCCATCAAATGCTAATCAAGGTGGTCAGTTGAAACATTCACAACTAGCTCCAGCAGACAAGAGTTCTTTGTCTCACCCTGGACAGATATATAAACCCTTTTCCCTACTTCCAACAGACCTCACTACCTCTGAGGTTGCTTGCCATAGATGCAGGCGAAACGTCAGGAGATAATGCCTCTAGAACAGTGGTTCTCAACCTGGGGTCCCCAGATGTTTTTGGCCTACAACTCCCAGAAATCAAAGCCAGTTTACCAGCTGTTAGGATTTCTGGGAGTTGTAGGCCAAAACACCTGAGGACCCACAGGTTGAGAACCACTGCTATAGAACATGGCAAATCAACGTGGTGCGTTTTATGTATTGTCTGGGACATCCAATCACCTCTCAACAAAAGACTGCCCCAGGCACTGCCAGGCCATCAAATGCTAATCAAGGTGGTCAGTTGAAACATTCACACCTAGCTCCAGCAGATAAGAGTTCTTTGTCTCACCATGGACAGATATATAAACCCTTTTTCCTACTTTCAACAGACCTCACAACCTCTGAGGATGCTTGCCATAGATGCAGGCGAAACGTCAGGAGAGAATGCTTCTAGAACATGGACATATAGCCCGAAAAAACTTACAACAACCCAGTGATTCCGGCCATGAAAGCCTTCGACAATGACATCTAATCACCTCTCAACAAAAGATTGCCCCAGGCACTGCCAGGCCACCAAATGCTAATCAAGGTGGTCAGTTGAAACATTCACACCTAGCTCCAGCAGAGAAGAGTCCTTTGTCCCACCCTGGTCATTCCACTGATATATGAACCCATTTTCCTAGTTCCAACAGACCTCACTACCTCTGAGGATGCTTGCCATAGATGCAGGTGAAACGTCAGGAGAGAATGCCTCTAGACCATGCCCATATAGCCCGAAAAAATCTACAACAACCCAGGCCATCCAATGCTAATCAAGGTGGTCAGTTGAAACATTCACACCTAGCTCCAGCAGACAAGAGTTCTTTGTCTCACCCTGGACAGATATATAAACCCATTTTCCTAGTTCCAACACACCTCACAACCTCTGAGGATGCTTGCCATAGATGCAGGGGAAACGTCAGGAGAGAATGCTTCTATAACATGGCAATATAGCCCGAAAAAACCTGCAACAACCCAGTGGTGCGTTTTGTAGGGTTTCCTCAATTTTGCATCGTATCCTCTTTGGCTCGTCTCGAAAAACTTTTCTAACCCATGACGCCCCCCCCCCCCCGCCTCGCCCTTTCGAGGTAACCCTAAGTGACCCATAAGCGCTTACGTGTACGTATGAGCTTGCCGAAACAAAACCGTGGTTTAAAATAGGTAGCAAGAAATGCCTGCGCCGGCTTTATTGAGTGTGATTGTGAGAAGAGGGAATGGCAGAGAGAGAGAGAGAGAGAGAGGGTGCCACTGTCTCCTCCACCTCCACCTTCTCCACCTTCTCCTGGGTCCATCACCATCCAGCAGTGCCAGAGGTCCACCAATGCCCACACCCAGTCAGTTCTCGTGGCTCTCCTCCCCTTGCCTTGCGTATTTTCTCTGTTTACATAAATAATAAGGACCAAAACATCATGAACATCATCATCATCACCACCGTCATCACCACCGTCATCATCATCATCTCCGCACCCTCTCCTTTTCAACTCAACAGAGGAGCCCTTGGACCTGTGGAGAAAGAATGGCAGGACTTGTTCTCAAAACCGTCTTTGTTTCGTTTGTTTGTTTGTTTCTTCGCTTGGGTGAGGGGTGGAGAACGTGGTCGGCGTTCCAAGCAGCCCCGGAAGAGGTCAATCCAGCTCGATGGGACTGCTGTCTTCTTGCCCGTCCTCCACGTCCTCTTCTTCTCCAGCCACCATCAAGCTGTTCAAAAGGTTGCCTACGATGGAAGGAGAGGGGACAAAGCAGGGAAAGTCAGAGGGAGCGGCTGCATATCTGTTGCCATAAGTCCTCGCAGGACCAAGTGTATGTATTAGGCCTGGGTAACAACGCAAAAATTTGTTTCTAAAATCGATTTGTATTTGGGGTGTTTTTTTGTTTCGATATTTAAAATAATTACAAAATTTTCCAAAAAAAAAGTTCGGTATTTACGAAATTTCGTAAATATTTACAAAACATTTTGTAAAGATGGCGCCCTTTTTTTTTCAATATTTTTAAAATATTTTTTAAATTTAATTATTAATTTAGTAGAATAGGGATTATTATTAATTATTATTAAGGAGGGAAGGCAGGCACTCACTCTGGCGGGCCCTCTCGCTTGCCGCTCGCTCGCCCCTCTCGCTCGCCGCTCGCTCGCCCCTCTCGCTCCAGCAGACAAGAGTTCTTCCTCCCACCCTGAACATTATTCCACAGATATCAACCCCACTTGCCTAGTTTCCAACAGACCTCACAACCTCTGAGGATGCCTGCCATAGATGTGGGTGAAATGTCAGGAGAGAGTGCTTCTGCCCCTCTCGCTCGCCGCTCGCTCGCCCCTCTCGCTCGCAGCTCGCTCGCCCCTCTCGCTCGCCCCTCTCAGCAAGAATCGGCAGGCGGCCATCTTACGTATTTCCGAAATGGACGGAAATACAAAAATTTTTGGCGCCTGCCGTTTCGATATTTAAAAACACTTCCAGGTTAAAAAAAATGTTTTGTAATCGTTTCGTAATTCAAAAATTAACGAATTTTTTAACAAATTACGAATTAACGAAACGAATTGACCAGCCCTACTGCATATCTGTTGCGATAAGTCCTCGCGGGACCAAGTGTATGTATGTGTATGTACAGTGTATGTACAGAGGTACTCCTGGTCAGTCGCAAGGCCGAAGAGGGCATAGGGTTACAGCCTGTGTTGGATGGGGTCGCACTCCCCCTGAAGACACAGGTTCGCAGCTTGGGAGTGATCCTGGACTCATCGCTGAGCCTGGAAGCCCAGGTCTCGGTGGTGACCAGGGGAGCATTTGCACAGCTAAAGCTTGTGCGCCAACTGACTCTTTCTCTTAGTTTGCAAGAAGCCTAAATACCTTTCTAACATGAAAACATTATGCTCTCACCAACATGGAAGCATTGCGATGACCTTTCACCGAGCTGGCTTCTCATCTGCTGGCCAGGCGAGAAGGCCTGGAACCCCAGGTCTCGGCGGTGACCAGGGGAGCATTCGCACAGTTAAAACTCGTGCGCCAACTGCGCCCGTACCTTGGGAAGTCTGACTTGGCCACGGTGGTACACGCTCTGGTCACATCCCGCCTTGACTACTGCAACGCTCTCTACGTGGGGCTGCCCTTGAAGACGGCCCGGAAGCTCCAGCTAGTCCAACGCTCGGCAGCCATGATTTTAACAGGAGCGGAGCGCAGGGAGCACACGACTCCTTGTTGCACCAGCTCCACTGGCTGCCGATTTGCTACCGGGCTCAATTCAAAGTGCTGGCGTTGGCCTTTAAAGCCCTAAACGGTTCTGGCCCAACTTACCTATCCGAACGTATCTCGGCCTATCAGCCCACCAGGACCCTAAGATCTTCTGGGGGGGCCCTGCTCTCTATCCCACCTGCTTCACAGGTGTGGCTGGCGGGGACGAGAGACAGGGCCTTTTCTGTGGTGGCCCTGCAGCTATGGAACGCCCTTCCCATGGAGGTAAGATCAGCCCCCTCATTGATGGTATTCCGGAAAAGACTAAAAACCTGGATGTTCGAGCAGGCGTTCGGTTAATTCAGTGCAATAAGTGTAATGATTGAAGGACTGGCAATCTGGACGACGAAACTGGATCACGATTTTAGTCAAGAGATGAATTGGATTGTTTATTGATATGTATTGTGGATTATGTTTTTATGCTTTTAAACTGTATACTGTTGTTTGTTATAAGTTGTTGTAAACCGCGTTGAGTCGCCGGCTAGGCTGAGAAACGGCGGTATACAAGTATAGCAAATAAATAAATAAAAAATAAATAAATTTATTTATTTACTTTGCTTGTATACCGCAGTTTCCCAGCCCGTAGGGGACTCAACGCGGTTCACAACAAGAGCAGAAAGTCAATCCGAACAACATACAATTTTAAAACCAGTTAACAGCGTAATATACGGAGTAATGACATATCAACAAACAACACATTAACGTCTCGTAACTAGAATCGTGATCCAATTCGTCATCCATAATTCCGTTTTCCTATATTCATTGCACTGTTTATCCGAACACCTGTTCAAATAGCCAGGTTTTAGTTTCCTTCGAAACACCATTAACGAGGGAGCTGATCTGATGTCCACGGGAAGGGCGTTCCACAGCCGAGGGGCCACCACTGAGAAGACCCTGTCCTTCGTCCCCGCCAGCCGTGCCTGTGATGCAGGTGGGATCGAGAGCAGGGCCTCCCCAGAAGATCTTAAAGTCCTGGTGGGTTCGTAGGCGGAGATACGTTCGGATAGGTAGCTTGGGCCAGAACCGTTTAGGGCTTTATAGGCCAATGTAAAGAAAAACCTTACGAGTGGTAATCATCTTGTTCAGCTAGCTAAGGAGGTCAACCAGCAACCTTGTACCACACCCAAGGGGCTAGAACTGTTTGAGTTTCTTTGAATACATTCTGGTTCACCAGCGTGGAGTTCCAGCAGGAGAGATCCTGAGGAAGAGCTGTAGGATCTATATAGCAATATTAAATAACCACTCACAAGCCGGTTCTGTTTTGAAATGGATATATTGCTTGTATCTCTGCAGCAAAGAAAGACACGACTGACTTTTCCTACTTCCAACAGACCTCACTACCTCTGAGGATGCTTGCCATAGATGCAGGCGAAACGTCAGGAGAAAAAGGGCCTCCAGAACATGCCATATAGCCCGGAAAAACCTACAACAACACACTACTGACTTGTTCCCACCACCACTTCCTTTTAGACATCTTTCCTGCCCATCTCCCCCTCTTCTCAGTTTCCTTATTAGAACATGTTGCTTCACAAGTTCCAATACAAGGTTTCCAGCGCTCTCTGCTGGCTTCAAAATGTCACAGAGAGAGTGGGTTGTTGTAGGTTTTTTCGGGCTATATTGGCCATGTTCTAGAGGCATTCTCTCCTGACGATTCGTCTGCATCTATGGCAAGCATCCTCAGAGGTAGTGAGGTCACTACTTCAATACCTCTGAGGATGCTTGCCATAGATGCAGGCGAAACGTCAGGAGAGAATGCCTCTAGAACATGGCCATCTAGCCCAAAAAAACCTACAACAACCCAGTGATTCCAGCCATGAAAGACTTCGACAATACATTGTTTTGAGTTTCTTTGATTACATTCTGGTTCACCAGCATGGAGTTCCAGCAGGAGATGCTGAAGGAGAGATCCTGCGGGAGAGCTTCTTGTCAGACTGTAGGATCTATATAGCAATATTAAATAACCACTCACAAGCCGGTTCTGCTTGGAAATGGATATATTGCTTGTAGCTCTGCAGCAAAGAAAGACACGACTGACTTGTTCCCACCACCACTTCCTTTTAGACACCTTTCCTGCCATCTCCCCCTCTTCTCAGTTTCCTTATTAGAACTTCAGCAGGAGATGCTGAAGGAGAGATCCTGAGGGAGAGCTTCGTGTCAGACTGAAGGATCTATATAGCAATATTAAATAACCACTCACAAGCCGGTTCTGCTTTGAAATGGATACATTGCTTGTATCTCTGCAGCAAAGAAAGACACGACTGACTTTTCCTACTTCCAACAGACCTCACTACCTCTGAGGATGCTTGCCATAGATGCAGGCGAAACGTCAGGAGAAAAAGGGCCTCCAGAACATGCCATATAGCCCGGAAAAACCTACAACAACACACTACTGACTTGTTCCCACCACCACTTCCTTTTAGACACCTTTCCTGCCCATCTCCCCCCTCTTCTCAGTTTCCTTATTAGAACTTGTTGCTTCACAAGTTCCAATACAAGGTTTCCAGCGCTCTCTGCTGGCTTCAAAATGTCACAGAGAGAGTGGGTTGTTGTAGGTTTCTTTGGACTATATGGCCATGGTCTAGAGGCATTCTCTCCTGACATTTTGCCTGCATCTATGGCAAGCATCCTCAGAGGTAGTGAGGTCACTACCTCACTACCTCTGAGGATGCTTGCCATACATGCAGGCAAAACGTCAGTAGAGAATGCCTCTAGAACATGGCCATATAACCCGAAAAAACCTACAACAACCCAGTGATTCCGGCCATGAAAGCCTTTGACAATACATTGTTTTGAGTTTCTTTGAATACATTCTGGTTCACCAGCGTGGAGTTCCAGCAGGAGAGATCCTGAGGGAGAGCTTCTTGCCAGACTGTAGGATCTATATAGCAATATTAAATAACCACTCACAAGCCGGTTCTGCTTTGAAATGGATATATTGCTTGTATCTCTGCAGCAAAGAAAGACACGACTGACTTTTCCTACTTCCAGCAGACCTCACTACCTCTGAGGATGCTTGCCATAGATGCAGGCGAAACGTCAGGAGAAAAAGGGCCTCCAGAACATGCCATATAGCCCGGAAAAACCTACAACAACACACTACTGACTTGTTCTCACCACCACTTCCTTTTAGACACCTTTCCTGCCCATCTCCCCCTCTTGGCCATGGTCTAGAGGCATTATCTCCTGACGTCACTACCTCACTACCTCTGAGGATGCTTGCCATAGATGCAGGCGAAACGTCAGGAGAGAATGGCTCTAGAACATGGCCATCTAGCCCAAAAAAACCTACAACAACCCAGTGATTCCGGCCATGAAAGACTTCAACAATACATTGTTTTGAGTTTCTTTGATTACATTCTGGTTCACCAGCATGGAGTTCCAGCAGGAGATGCTGAAGGAGAGATCCTGAGCGAGAGCTTCGTGTCAGACTGTAAGATCTATATAGCAATATTAAATAACCACTCACAAGCCGGTTCTGCTTTGAAATGGATATATTGCTTGTATCTCTGCAGCAACGAAAAACACTACTGACTTCTTCTCACCACCACTTCCTTTTAGACCCCTTTCCTGCCCATCTCCTCCTCTTCTCAGTTTCCTTATAAGAACTTGTTGCTTCACAAGTTCCAATTCAAGGTTTCCAGCACCCTCTGCTGGCTTCAAAATGTCACAGAGAGAGTGGGTTGTTGTAGGTTTTTTCGGGCTATATTGGCCATGGTCTAGAGGCATTCTCTCCTGACGTTTCGCCTGCATCTATGGCAAGCATCCTCAAAGGTAGTGAGGTCACTACCTCACTACCTAGGAGCCCCCGGTGGCGCAGTGGGTTAAAACCCTGTGCACCGGCAGGTTCGAATCCGGGTAGACGAGGATGAGCTCCCTCTATCAACTCCAGCTCCTCATGCGGGGACATGAGAGAAGCCTCCCACAAGGATGATAAAAACAGCAAAATCATCCGGACGTCCCCTAGGCAACGTCCTTGCAGACGGCCAATTCTCTCACACCGGAAGCAACTTGCAGGAAGCAACTTGCAGCTCCACTGGCTGCCGATTAGCTTCCGAGCACAATTCAAAGTGCTGGTTTTGAGCTATAAAGCCCTAAACGACTCCGCCCCAGTTTACCTGTCCAAACGGATTCTCCCCTATGAACCATCAAGGTTACTAAGATATTCCCGAGAGGCCCTGCTCTCGGTCCCACCACCTTCGCAATCGCGTTTGGTGGGAACAAGGGAGAGGGCCTTCTCGGTGGTGGCCCCTTGGCTTTGGAATTCCCTCCCACCAGAGATTAGATCTGCTCCTTCCCTCCTGACCTTTAGGAAACTAATAAAAACCTGGCTTTGGAATGTGGCATTTGAGGATTGAGTCAATAACCCTTGTCCACATGGAAGGATGGCGACGAATTGTGACTGTACTGACGACTTGGCTTGTGTAATGTGATGATGATGTTTTTATTGCCGAACAACCCCTCTGAGGGTCGTAACCCCCAGGTTGAAAACCGCTGCTTTAGAGCCTTAACTTACCTAGTAGTCCTCCATAGGATGAGGTTTGTTTGGGTGGAACACCAAAGAAGAGCTGTCCTATTCTGTCTAGATACTAAAAGGAGAGGGAAGGTATCAGTTTTGGCATCACAATAAAGCACAGGCACATATCCAAATCCTCATCTTCCTCATGCAAAATGCAGCCATCACTCCAGTCTTGTGGGTTTGATTATATGTGCAGGCTTGCACAACACCACCCAAAGCTGACATATAAAGGACAGGGCTGTGCAAAGCTTCAGGGGTCCATTGCGTCATTCAGAGGTTTGTATGATTCGACAACACAAATCTCTGGATTACTAATTGGAATGGAACCCCTCCGTAGCATTACGAAATGAAACGGAAGCCTCCAAAACGTTTTGGAGATATTAGTAAAGATTTGTTGTTATGGAGCATTTCAAGTTGTGACCCTTACAAATATGTTTTGGACTACAACTCCCACCATTCCTAACAGCCTCAGGTCCTTTCCCTTTCCCCGTCAGCCACTCAAGATCTTAGACATAGACGTGAACATGGAACAAGACCCAAGATCCACACGATGACGCAGTGTTGCCTGATCTGACTCTTAAGGACACAATCCTTTAATTCTCAAGATGGACCCTTACAGATATGTTTTGGACTATAACTCCCACCATTCCTAACAGCCTCAGGCCCTTTCTTTTTCCACCTCAGCCACTCAAGAATGAGTACAAGACTTTCCCAAAGATCTTAGACATAGATGTGGACATGGAACAAGACCCAAGATCCACACGATGACACAGTGTTGCCTGATCTGACTCTTAAGGACACAATCCTTTAATTCTCAAGATGGACCCTTACAGATATGTTTTGGACTATAACTCCCACCATTCCTAACAGCCTCAGGCCCTTTCTTTTTCCACCTCAGCCACTCAAGAATGAGTACAAGACTTTCCCAAAGATCTTAGACATAGATGTGGACATGGAACAAGACCCAAGATCCACACGATGACACAGTGTTGCCTGATCTGACTCTTAAGGACACAATCCTTTAATTCTCAAGATGGACCCTTACAGATATGTTTTGGACTATAACTCCCACCATTCCTAACAGCCTCAGGTCCTTTCCTTTTCCCCCTCAGCCACTCAAGATCTTAGACATAGACGTGAACATGGAACAAGACCCAAGATCCACACGATGACACAGTGTTGCCTGATCTGACTCTTAAGGACACAATCCTTTAATTCTCAAGTTGTGACCCTTACAGATATGTTTGGACTACAACTCCCACCATTCCTAACAGCCTAAGGTCCTTTCCTTTTCCCCCTCAGCCACTCAAGATCTTAGACACAGACGTGAACATGGAACAAGACCCAAGATCCACACGATGACACAGTGTTGCCTGATCTGACTCTTAAGGACACAATCCCTTAATTCTCAAGATGGACCCTTACAGATATGTTTTGGACTACAACTCCCACCATTCCTAATAGCCTCAGGCCCTTTCCTTTTTTTCCTTAGCCACTCAAGAATGAATACAAGACTTTCCCAAAGATCTTAGACGTGAACACAGAACAAGACCCAAGATCCATACGATGACACAGTGTTGTCTGATCTGACTCTTAAGGACACAATCCTTTAATTCTCAAGATGGACCCTTACAGATATGCTTTGGACTCCAACTCCCACCATTCCTAACAGCCTCAGGTCCTTTCCTTTTCCCCCTCAGCCACTCAAGATCTTAGACATAGACGTGAACATCGAACAAGACCCAAGATCCACACGTTAACGCAGTGTTGCCTGATCTGACTCTTAAGGACACAATCCTTTAATTCTCAAGATGGACCCTTACAGATATGTTTTGGACTATAACTCCCACCATTCCTAACAGCTTCAGGCCCTTTCCTTTTCCCCCTTAGCCACTCAAGAATGAATACAAGACTTTCCCAA